>NC_133344.1:17988851-18176351 GCF_030506205.2 Paramisgurnus dabryanus
GTACATGGAAATGTCTCCATTTTCTCTCTGTACTTAGTAGATTAATGTTCAGTTTCACTGGCCCAGTTCATAAGCAATAAACAGTATAAACCATGTACTGTAGTATAGCTACATCGAAAATCCTTGCAGGTTCAACTGGCCTATTCTTCACATATCTCTTGAGTCATAATCAATTAATCTGTCACAGACTATTCCTCACATCCACATGTAATTGTGGAGTACTAAAAAAAGCTGAAGTACTGACATTTAGAGAGAGGCTCACACCTGTCTAGCCTCGGTGTGGGCAGCACTTTTTTTAGACATTGATGAATTTGTCTCCATTACCTGTTCTTATACGGTAGAGAGGTACATTTGAAGCACGTATCTAAACTCTTCATCATATGTTGTGGGTGGTTCAGCTGAACACAGACATGTATTTGCATTTTCATGCTGTTAGTTTTTCTCCAGACCTACAGTATATGAATGATCTTTTAATTTCTATTCGTGATGGATAGCTTACTAAGGCAGAGTGAAAAATGTGTAGCTGTCACTGAATGTTGATATTGGTTGGTTGATATTAATTGATGGATTTAGTTCTTGAATAGAATATGGCTCATAAATGGCATTGTCATTAATTATAGGAAATTCAAACAAAAATTAATTTAGTGTCGGAAAGAACAGATTGTTTGCAGGCTTCTGTTGACGCTATTAGCATGGGGTATATAATGTGGTTTTCTTGGAAAAGTAAAATGGTTATGATGATGACTGTTATAGGTAATATTTTAGAAGAAAAACAAAAACAAATGCATCTGCAAATGCAAGTAAAACGAGCTTGAACAAAATGAAAACCTAGACATACAGTGGCCACAAAAAAACATTTAAATCACAAATATTATTACATTAGATATCAAGTAGTATTAATACAAGCACATATAACAATAAACCTTGTAACAAAGCAAATCTGACTTAATACATTGGTTCCTTAATCCACAATGCATTAACATTTGAGGAAAGATCACGCTATTTGATTTTGTTTTTAGCAGCAACTGAGGTTTCCCCTGGCAGAGATATAAAAAGCACAGGATTTTTTTTATGCCAAAGATTGCCTTTACAAAGCATCTTGGGTATAAGGCAGGGTTTTTACCTGTAAGACTGAACATTTCCTCATGGAAAAAACATTTTTGTTTCATATCAGGAGCTTGCGTTTCCCATTTGTGTTTCATCATTGAGTCATGGTTGTTCATGAAAACAGATCTCTGTAACCATTCAGTATGACATGACATCTCACAGCCTTTGATACCCCATGTGTGAACTCTGAGTACTTACACTTCAGTCGTGTTAGCATTTAACTTCCTGTAAATCTGTGAACATTGTGGCAGCTTTAGTGACTGCACTGAGATAGAAATACCCAGATAATGTTTTTGACTTAATGAAAAATTCTGCAGTCATATTGAAATATCTGACTTCTGATTACAGACTGATTAAGACTAAATTATAGAAACAGTAAAGAAAACCTTTAAAGGGACATCACACTTTTTTTGAAAATATGCTAATTTCCCAGCTCCCCTAGAGTTAAACATTTGATTTTTACTGTTTTGGAATCCATTCAGCCGATCTCCGGGTCTGGCGCTAGAACTTTTAGCATAGCTTAGCGTAATCCATTGAATCTGATTAGACCATTAGCATCGCGCTAAAAAATAACCAAAGAGTTTCGATATTTTTCCTACTTAAAACTTGACTCTTCTGTAGTTACATCGTGTACTAAGAATGACAGAGAATTGAAAGTTGTGATTTTCTAGGCAGATATGCTAAGAACTATACCCGCATTCTTGCATAATAATCAAGGACTGTGCTGCTGTAACATGGCTGCAGCAGGCGTAGTGATATTACAAACTGCCCGAAAATAGTCCCTTTGGTTAATTTCAATAGCAGGGGACTATTTTCGGGCACTGCGTGATATCATTGTCCTTGATTATTACGTCAGAATGAGAGTATTGTTCCTAGCCATATCAGCCTAGAAGATCACAACTTTTAATTTTCTGTTGGTCTTAGTACACGATGTAACTACAGAAGAGTCAAGTTTTAAGAAGGAAAAATATCAAAACTCTTTGTTTATTTTTTTGCGCCATGCTAATGGTCTAATTAGATACAATGGATTATGCTAAGCTATGCTAAAAGTGCTAGGGGGAGTGCTTAATGGGTTCTGGTCCAGGTAAGGGGTGAAGTCCAGGTGACCACACACGGAAGAAGAGCAATTCGGTAATGCTGGTTGTTTTTTAACATGTGACACGTGTAATATAAATAATACCGGTAGTTTTGTTTCTTTATTAAACCATTTCTGTGAACGACGCACTTAGGTGCCTTGTGCTGTACTGTTTGATGCGTTGACCTAATTTCCACTAAAACTTAAAGTAAGGGCGGGACATGTTGAGTGGCTGCTCCTCCTCATAAAGTAGCCAATACAGTTTAATTTACCTGAATCTGTTTAGAAGAGTGCAGAATAAAGTCAGAAAAAAACACTAATCCGTTTTCATGGAAGTGAGATAATGGATGCCAATATCTTCCAAATGCAAATTTTGTCAATGTTTAGGAGCACACTAGTATATAAGGCTAACATATACACGGGTTTCCTGTTTATAAACATTACAGGGTGCGTACGCATCCAGAAAACCAGATTGGTGAGCTGGTCCGCTACTGCAAACCCTAAAGGTCACGTTCTTTCTGATCCCATTTTTTTATGTTGTAATGTTGCTATAATTGCATAATTAATACCTGTAAAATGATAAAGCTCAAAGTTCACTGCCAGGCGATATATTTTCTTAAACAGAATTCACCTTTCAAAGCCTACGCAGCGGACGGCCGGTTTGGACTCCAGCCCTCTACTTCCTGCTTTAAAGGTGACATAGAATGATTGAACGGGTATTTATCCTTGTTCTGTGATGTGACATGTAGACAAAAATTTTTTTGTTTGGGTCTGTAATGCCTTAGAAGCTTCCTAAAAACCTCTCTCAGATAGCTCTATTAGGGTGGGGGATTTTAAACAAGTGGTTTTGCACCTATTTGGCTCCCCCTACTGGCTTAACTTGCAATCTCATTACTGATTGGCTGACTTTGCTGCCACTCAAAAAATGTAGCCAATTATTTAAAAGTGGAGGGGCAGTTAGATGCCTTTTATAAGCATCAGTTTTTCAGATTGGGCCGTTTTCTGGCTGACATTTCTAAAAGAGGAATTTCTATGAGACTGAGATGTTAAGCATGTCTAGCACTTTTTGCATGTTCGTGAATGCGGGTAGACTACCATTATTCAACAAAGACAAAGTAAAAATGGTTTTTCATTCTCTGTCCCCTTAAATGACGTCACTAGAACAGTTTTTTTACTAAACTCCGCCCACAGGAATACATCAGTCGCCAGCTAAACTAACAGCAAGCTAAGCTGCTATTGAATAACAACACACTAAACAAACTACACAATCAGAACTCGATACGTATTTCTGAAGGAGAGACTTCACCGAACAAGGAATACATTAGCCCGTTCTGAGGACAGTGAAAACAGCAGTATACAGATAAGTAAACTGTGTGAAAAATACCGCTTTTTTACACGTGAAACATGAACACATGTTATATTGCGCACTGTAACAGTCAAAGCTTCAAAAACACAGAAGCTTTCTTTTTTGTTTCTGCTGACTAAATTAAACGTGATTTCAGTTGGATCTGTTTGTCTGTCTTTAATTTTGCAGTGTTACTGTGATGCAATTGAATTATCATGTTAAGCTTTTAATGTAATAGCCTTATCTACTGGTATGTTAAACATCAGGCGCCCAGCACTGGGTCTGTTGGTACAATTAACCACGCAACAACTCCTTGGCATTTTGACTTACAGACACCGTTGCTAGCCTACAACACGAGACACGTCTCTTCTTTTGCCTCTCGGTTGCGTGCGCAAGCAGTGATGACGTTGCCCAGAAATCCATGTATTCATTTTAAAGCCAAAAATCTTTTAATTTCATGTGCTTTAAGCTAAGGAAAGTCAAAAAACTGTTCTGCCCAAATGAATTGAACTATATGGCTGTCCTTGCTAGTGAATTAAATTCCACAAAAAGCCTCTTGGCTCAATTGTGCATACTTATACAAGCAGAGATATGTATGCAAAGAACATTTCCTTTCCGGGGAAACATTAATAAAGCACTGCATAGGGTTGCTTACAATTCGGGCAAAAACAAACTGCTTACAAATCATTTATAAATCAAGACCATGGTGCCCTGGTCACTGTCACTCCAGCTTCTTAGGAACCTTTTATTGTGTAAAGTTTAATGCCCTTAACAACAGGATTTATATTTAGACATTAAAAGTATCACTGATACTTACCTTTAAGGACAGTAAATGTGCTCACATGCGTATTGTTTTCTGATTCAGGTTAAGTCTGAATGCTTTGCAGCTATTAAAATATATAAAATCATTTGCATAAACGCACAAGATTGGGATTTGCCTTTTTCTTTTAGAAATTATTGTTTTCGATAGTAATTTACAATTTAATCAACTTATTTATTTTTATTATTGTCCTTGACATAACATAAGATTACAAAGACTTTCACAATGTCATGCTATTCTTAAATGTACACCTGGCATTTAATGCAAAATGTTATTAAAAATAAAATCAATAGCTTGACCTAATTGACTTAATCTTATCCGTAAGTATAAACAGTATATCACCAAGAACTACCTTTGTTTAGACGTGAGCAGATTCCTTTTGTTAGATTTTCAGAAGGTGTTTACACAACCCATAATGAACTGTAATAAAGTGAATATGTGTTCGTTTGAATGTCCTAGATAATATTTCTCACATCATTGTTTAGCATCAGGTCCAGCAATTTCTTCTTCTTCCTTTATTTCTTTACGCCATTGCGAGAACCAGTTAATACACAAGTTTTATTTACAATTTGGCATCTCCAATTTGCCTAACTTGCATGTTTTTGGCCTGTGGGAGGAAACCGGAGTACCCGGAGTAAACCCACGCTGACACAGAGAGAACATGCAAAGCAATTTCACACCATTTTGAGACAAATTTACTGTATGATAAATTAAATACTATTATACCACGGGCTTTTGAATGCTTTATTCTGATTGGTTTAGAAATGTTCCACATTCAAGTGTCTTAAAATAACCTCCAGAGGAATGCCTGTGGTAACCATGGTAGGCCTATAAGCGTAATAATTGACTCCGGTTTGAATTATTATAAAAAATAATTCACACATGTGATGTAAGGGGCAGGCACTCCACTTTGCGACGAATATTATTTTTATTTTTGAATAATTCACTGGCCCGTCGTCAGTTATTCCTTACTTAAACAATCAAAAATAATGATGAATTGTTTGGACTACCAATGTAAGTGTACAGGATTGGAGTATCCAATGCCAGATGGCAAAAAAGAGTGGTCTGTTGATTATTAAGCTAATGTCTGGGCTGTTTACTTCTATCACATGCTGTTTAGTTTGCCTGGGTGTTTGTATACAGAGTCATGCTACTGACGTAAACTCAGACTGTATTACAGTCAAAATGCTGTTTATTATACACAGAAAATCTGTAGAATTTACAGTATTACTGGAAGCTGTTTGCAAGTAACGTACTGATGTAAATTTATGCTATTTGTTGGCAACAGATTAAACATTAACAAGTCTTTGTCTTACAGAATAAAACAAAAAACAGCCTCATGCAAAGAAGGAAAAAAACAGAAAAAGGTTGATGAGGATTTTTGGTTCCCAGTATGCTTTGCATGAGGCTGTTATTTTATAGTTTTATTCTGTAAAGACAATTTTAACAAATTGTTGCCAGTAAATAAAATTAATTTAAATCTACAGTAAGTTACTGGCAAACAGCTGGATAACTACACCAATTTGTTACTGTTTACATTTTCTATTTCAATTATATTCACTTGTCCCCTCCAAGCACATTGGTCCAGTATTTTTTATTTTGTACACAGTAATGGACAAAAGTAATGTGCAAATTTAAACAATTGACATCTTTGCTATTTATTTAAGTTTTTAATTAGAGTTGCATTCAAATTGTGTATGCCTATTGCATTGGTGTGTTTGAAGTTTAAACTAAAGCTCAGCTTTGAGAATTTAGGAAAGCTTGGCAAAAAATGTGCAAAGTTTATAAACAACGACAACAACAAAATATGAACATAAAAGAGGTTCAACAAATATTGATAACAGATAAAACTGTAGTCAATGTTTGCTTTATTAATTGTGAGCTTTTGTTTTAATACTGTATGCATCTTTTTGTATATTTAAATTCCCCAACACACTATGGTTTGCCTTTTGCCAAATTATTATGTCCACTAAATACCTAATAAAGTGTTTTGTCAATTTTTTCCATACACCTCATGATGGTGTAACCTAACCTGAAGGGGCATTAAATAAAAGTATTATACAGGACATCCCTTTTGGCCACTACTGCATATATTTCAACAGTGCCATCTTGTGGGTTTTTGGCTAAAATAAAGAAAATTTTAATATAATTTTAATTATATTAAAGGGGATAACCTCTAAATGTCTTTTCAAATGATGTGTTTTCGACATTGTGTTTTGCTGCACGTCTTTAAAACAGCCAGTTGTTTAAAACTTTAAGAAATGAATGAGCTGTAAAGGGCTTCTTGTATCATGTGTCCACAAGGGGCTGCTCAAAGCTAACTATAGTCTTATTATATAAAGGATGTGAGGGTGGATGTTTTACTAAATGTATTTATGCTTGACTATGGTTTGCATGATCTAAGTCTTCTTTTTGCAAACCAATAAATGTTATAGATAAGTGCTCTTTTAGTTTACTGAGCATTGCTTTAGCAGTGCGAAGGTCAGGGGATCCAATAAACTGATAAATTGTGTAGCTTAAATGCATTTTAGATAAAGTGTCTGTCAATTAAATAAATGTAATTACAATTCTTACAAAGTCACTATTTCACAAAATGATTTAAATGCCCAGTAAAGCTTAACATCAGTGGTGGCTAATGCCCCTGTTGTGACAAAAATATTTTCGCTGTTCCCTGCTTGGCATTAATTAAGTGCAGCATTAATCTTTCAGCAAGCCGATCGGTGTCCCAAAGTTAAGCTTTTCCACTAGACTTAACTGCAGGTATGACATTTAAGTCCAATACAGGGGGTTGAAGTTGGGTGCACGAACCTCTTTATTACAGATATTATTTCATTTTATATCAAACTTTACTGCTAATCTTTTACTAAATTTCTTATTTATTAATCCAGTTTAACTCTCTTCACTGCTCAAATTCAAACATGATAGACTCTGTGGAAACCAATATTTAACAAGGGCCATCCATATCAGTTTAATGGTTATGGCTGTGGTTTACAAATAAGTACTTTGACTTTGCAGGTCAAGATTTACTTAGATTACAAACTTGCTCTGACTATTGCACCCCTGAGAACGACGCTTGACCCCAAGCAGACATTGCATTACTAGTCTGTTAAAAGCTACAGTAAGTACCAACTTAAAACTTTACATTTGGCACTTTAATCTAACTTATCGTGCAAGTTTTTATTTTTTTGTCACAATTACAAACAATTTGTACTTTTACACATAACAGAGACTTTGTTGCTACAGTTATTCTACACAGACTACTTTAGGAATGGTGAAATGGTGTACAATTTCCCCTTTCATCATTTCTAACAATAACAAAGCAGTGGAAATTTAGCTTTTAACAGGAGAAGTTAAAAAATAACACTTTGTTTTTAAAAATTATTGCGGAATATTAAACTTTGTTTGATAAAATAAATGTGCTACTCAGCTTTTCCATCAATAGGCACATGGATGGGCTTACAGAAAAAGTGCCAACAGGGTAGAGGGGCCGTCGGGCAAAAATTGTATCGTGCTGGGTGTGGACAGAGATTTAACCCAAAGCAGGATTAAAACAGGTGACCCCTAATGCTCTTTTCTGACCACATAACAGTCTTATTAATAACAGTTTAAAAGTTGAGGGTCTCTGCTGTGTGAACTTATTTAATAACTCATTGACTTCTGATGTTAATTTACTATGACTCATTTATTTCTACTGTAAGGCCCCCTCCGGCACAACTATGGTATAAATTTGTGGTTCTGCTCTTTATAATCGGATACAAATGAGGCCACAATTTTAAAAATAGCAAAAGATATACAGTACTGTGCAAACGTCTTAGGCCACCACCATTTTATTAACAGCAGGCTATATACAACGCATAAAGAGTTTACATTGAGTGTAATATGTTGACATTAAATAGATATTGTTCATTAGAGACAACATTTTTTTTGTGGGAGATGTAACGTTTATATCCTAAATGAAATGGTGCTTGAGTGGTTTGGCGTAAAGTGTCCTTGGAGTAAATGTGGGCGAAAACAGAAAGCTTTGTGAAGGACAAACAGCTAAGCCTACGAGATTTAAGTGTCAGTTCCTAGAACATCACATTAAACAGCCACATGTATTGTATTAAACAAATACATCAAATAAAATTCTTAATAATTTTTCTTACTAAAGATCTTCATAAGTATAATGATTTTCAGTAGTATGAACCATGTGCACTTTAAGGAAAAAAGGCACAGAACTGTACTTTTAAGGTCCAAATGTCTGGCCATCACTGGGGTGGTACCCTAAGGGTACTGTTTTATAACTTATTTTTGTAACTTAGCTTTATAACTTGTTTTTTAAGGACTCATTGTGTACCTAAAGGAACAGTTAAATGTTTTGCTCCTCTGGGAACAAAATCGTACCTCCACAGTACTTTTTTTCTGACATTGCATTGCATTTGCAGCACAAAAGGTCAAATCCCCGAGGTAACACACATACCGATAAAATGTATACCTTTCAATGCATGGGAGTTGTTTTGGATACAAGCGCCTGTCAAATGCATAAATGTAATGTATTCTCAATACCAAAATCTATTTTCTCAACCCTTTTCTTACACTCCCGACAAGTCCAGACACACAAGGCTGCCAACTTTGATCTGACCTCTATTTGCTGACCTGAACTCATCTGTCACCAAAATTGTTGTATCTGTTTTAACAACTTTCCTCCCCCAAATCTGGATGAGAACCATACCAAGTCAAAGACAGGTGCGGTGATGAACTAAAATAGCACTAAATCTGTGTACCCCATTGTCACAAGTGAGCACATTTCAGGCAAAAATAGACCTGATAAGCTTGGCAATTGTTACTTGGGATTAACTGAAAGACAACTGCAAAATCTGACAAGTATTGATGTTGCATTCCTATGCAGAAACATTAGCAGAACACACCCCCTTGTTTTTTTTTTTCATTTCTCTACGTCATGCCATCATACATACATCCTCTTTTTTTGCGGACAGAGATACTTACTTCTGTGTTGCATACAAACATTCTGTTAAATGCCGATTTACCGAATACTAAAAATACACGGCCGATTCTGAATCGCACAGCTGATATTATTCACAACTATTTCATGTACTACGGCTTTTGATCAGTAATGCTGCCTTCACGTGCTATGGGAAAGATGATATTTTCCATTTGTGAACTAGAATTTACCAGTTTGCTGCGTTCAAGTGCATTTTCCATTTGTGTACTGGTATTTACCATTGCTTTTGTTGTCATTCAACCATTCACGAAGTTGTTGCTGCTCTCCGCCATTTTGAAAAGGTCAAAGGTAATCTCATCTCGGCAACTCGGGCATCAAAATATTTTACGAGTTGCCCAGTGGAAAATACCACATGATGGGTGTTCATGTGCATTTTCCAAGTGGGATTTTGGTATTTACCATAATTACGATAGCACGTGAAGGCAGCATATGTCCTTATCGATCTGAAATCACTGTTAGTTTGAGACGTTTATAACATGCATTTGAAAAAGCAACATTCGTCAAACATAATCATTATACATATTCTTCATTATCATGAAAATACCTGAAAAGGTTTGAAGAACAGCAATATAAATATATCCTTAAGCCATGCCCCTGCGTGTGTTGTGAATGGTTCTTCGTCTGTAGCGCATATTGAGTTTCTGTACGAGAGCGCCCCCTGGTTTTTGGATGTAGCGGCATTTCACCGTATTTCATTGAGAACCATATAGTAAGGATCATCGGCCCATAAAACGGTGCACGGTTCACCCCTAGTTCCAACAAATGTAAATTTCATCACCTGAGTTATGTTCTGAATTATACCAGCTGGAGTACCATGATTCACGTCAAAGTAGGTTGTCCCCTCAGGTCACTTGAACCAGACAGATCCTGATTTCATCACCGAGACCTGTCTATAAACCTGAAGTCAGTCTTAATCCTTATCTGTTTCAAAAAATTTAAATTCACACATTCATGAAAGGCATTGTGCTTGTTTCAGTCACAACTTGCATTAAAGATATTTAATACATAATATTTTCATATTTACTCACTGTGTTTCCTGTGAATTTAACCCATGGCCTTGGTGCTGCTATATAGCTGCAAAGATTAATAATTCTAAAGGGATATTTAAAAAAATACATTTTTTTGTCTTTTAAAATAGGCTATTAAAATGCCACATACAGTATATAAACTAGCCACTTTCAAAGCTCTCATGCAGCTCAATTTGTAGTTCATTGCATTGGTTGTGACAAGGTCATGGCTTTAATTCCCATGAAAGCATGAACCAATCTATACTTGAAAGTTGCCTGGGATAAATATGTCAACCAAATGTGTAAATGTAAAGCAGTTGGCTTTCTTTATTCAACATTAGAAAAACCAAGCAGTGGATGCCTTTCTGCAATGGTGACCCTCAGGGAACAAATACTTACTAAATAGTAACATCAAGTCTGGGCACATCTACAGGTCTTTCTGGTAACAATTGAAGAGAAAATGAACAGCTATCATGCACAAGTACACTCTAAATAATGCTAGGTTATTTTCAACACAGCGTTGGTTCAAAAAGGGTTATGGTTTAAGGGTTGTTTTAACCCAAAATGCTGGGTCAAATATAAACATTTTCTAGGTTAATTTACCCCAACGGCATTTTTTATAGTGTACATTTATAATAATAACAAGAACAAGACATGTCCTTACCCTGAGTCAAAGAAAGAAAACATGCAATTTTTAAAGTGGAAAGTCCCCAGTGAGGAAGTGTATTCGTAAATAAATGGGTTCGACGGAGGAAACACTGGGTTTACTGTACAGAGCTCTGATCTGTGCTGTAATTGATGAGTATGTACAAGTATGTATGATACTGAAGGAATAACAATAATCTGAGCTGTTGCTAGGGGATGTAAAAGGCGCATGATGATAAAGTCAGTAACTGCAACAGAAAGGTGAACCATTATGATAGATGAGAGTGGGTTTCACAAAAAATAAAAACTTAAGTCATATCTTTTGAAGTCAAATGCGAATGAAAATATAGATAAACTGATTATGGCTTACAGTGTTGACGGTCTCATTGTCTTCTTTCATCTTCATAGAACATCTGCTTCTTTCCATAAAGTATCTAATTACATCAAACTAACCATCACTGTGTGTTAAATACAGTGCAGCGTTTGAGTAATGATAAACACTGAGCTTTCAATTTCCCAGAATTCAGTGCTTCATTCATTTTCCATTTCTAAATGCAAGTCATCTTTGAGAATATAGGATGGTGCATTAAATGTGCTAATAGATTGTAACATTCAGGTTCTTGATTGTGCATAACTAATAACATAAAGCAGTAAATCAAAGCAATGAACAATAAGTCCATAAATCAACATGCAAGCTCTAATCTGAGCTGTGTGATTCACACTGGGGGTGTTGACAGGGTCGAATTCTTCTGTGATGTGCATAATTTTAAGCCTCACTAGAAACATCAGCCGAACAGCAGGACGTCCAAATAGTTGGCTCTGTGAGTATGTGCGACTGTGTGCGTGTGGACAGGTTTAGTTTTACTTGGGTAAGAATTAGTCTTTGATTTAGCTAGGATGAATATGTCAGAGGGCCATCAAAAAAGACTCACAAATTGTCCAAATTATGCTTTATACTTTACATCTAATAATGTTAACAGGTGCAAGAGTTAGGTTTAGAGATGGATTAATGTGCAGTGATAAAAAAGCTTGGTGGGAAAACAATCAATGCCTAAGTGTCCGTGAAACAAAGCTTTATGTGCATTTGAAAATGTGAACGGGTCAGCTTCTGCACTTTTTGTCGACTTTTGTCTATTAGAAATGTAAAATCTTAAATGTTGACTCAGAATATATTAAGAAAATTGTAAGCACAATGGGTTGCTAGCTATTTTGATTGCATGTCCAATAATTACAAGCATCACTGTAAAATATGGTCAAAAATGGTCACTGAAACAGTTCCCTTTAAGAGGGTCCTATACCATTTAGGCACAGTGTACTAATATACACTACTTTGAACTAATATGTACCTCTGGGGTAATAATACTGTGAACTCTTGAGTTGCAAAGATATACTTTTTTAAGCGTACCGCCGACAGCCAGGAACCATTTTTTGACAATTTTTTCTAAAAGTTATTATAATTACATTCTAATTGCTTACAAGTTTAAATATGTAAAAATCTGCAAGACCTTAAATCTATTATATTCTTGTCTTTCTTTAGCACCTGCAGTCTTCTTACATCTGCCAGCTGCTCAGAAATATGCTCACATCTCATCAGTCAATAAAACCCATCACATGTGTGAAATACAGTCCCAAAAATAAACATCCCCCCCCAAAAAAACATTAAGAATATTGAATAGAATGACTTGAATGAAACTGAATGATTAAATGCAGGGGTTTTAGTTCAAATGGATATTTATTTTGCAAAGAACAGGAAGCAATAGTAGAAAATGTTCACACTGCAGCTCCACAAAATATTGAACCCATAATTAGGGCATTTCCAAGTTTAACAAAAAGTTAAAAGTTTCTCTCTTAAAAATAACAGGGTTGGTATTACTAACTAGTGGTTCCTTAAGTGGTTACTTATTAGTGGTTACGGCAGACACGCGCACACACACAAATACCACACTAAAGTATTTTCTTTTTGACCACCAGAGAGAGCTGGAACAATGCACAGTGACCATAATGCACCTCCACGATAATATGAAATAAAGGTAATTGGGATCCTATATTGCGCATTTAATGTGCCTACACTATCGAGTTTTTTAATTACTTATATTTTTTCTATGACTTTCAAAGCAAAGTACAGTTATTCTGAGTAAAGATATCTAGGACAAAGTAATATACAAAAAAAATGATTTATACCATACGAATATTCAGATATTAAACTTGTCTCTTTTAACACCACAACTCAATACATCAAAGCTGATATGTCCCCGCTGGCCTTTGAGCGACGTGGAGTGCGACCAATTATAGCGCGTATAACGCATTCCGCCGCATTCAGCAACCAATCGCATACGAGAGGGCGGGGCTTACTCACACATCTCCGCGAGGCATGAAGTTTATTCCAGAGCGCGAGCAGCAAAAGGAGAATGGTGCACCTTCGCGCGGATGCGAATGGGAGGTTATTCAATCTCGCACTTACTTTATTTTAACTTTTTCCACATCTTACCTTGGATTTTACTCACACGGTGCCAAACATAAACTCATTTTGCCTCGTATCACAAATGGCGTGGAGTATATCAGAGCGGAGAGCGCGCGAAGGTTTTGTATGCGTTTACCTACACTTGCTTTTCTTTATATTGACTGGGATACGTCACGCATCCGCACAGGGATATGAGAGTTTGGGATTAACGTATGGTTTAAGATCTGAACTTTCAGAAGACGCCATTCTCGTTGCAAATAACGGAATACGAGTTCCCTTCGGCAGATCTGTTTATATCGATCCGATCAACGACTTGGTTGTCCAAGTTCAGCCCGGCGACAAGTGCACCGTAACGGTTCTGGATAACGATGCGCTCACACAGAGACCAGGACAGCTGTCCCCGAAAAAGTTTCCTTGTGATTTTGGTCCCAACGATGTAAAGTACTCGCATTTTGGATCTAGGAGCCCTTCAAAAGACAGGGTGAGACTTCAGCTGAGATACGATACACAGACTGACACGGTTATTATTCCCTTTATGATGGAAGTGGAGGTCATTTTCACCCAACTTGAGATTTTGACCAAACACATGCCTCTGACAGTGGAAAAATTGCTTGGGATGAGTAACTCTATTGATAGGAGAATTCTGGAGTTCTCATATGATAGAAATGCATACATGTGTAAAATTACATCTCTGACCAGTGGCAGCTTTTTGCCCAGGTATGGAAAGCTGGTTGATGACGGTAAGTTAGGGAAGCCTGTGGACTGTGATGAATTTGTCAGGATGAACATACGCTATAGGCACACGTTTGCACACCGTTCCCCAAACAGAGATTATATTCCCATGTATTTAGAGTTGCATGACAAAGAAGCGAATGTACTAAAGCAAGAGTTTTTCCAAGTTGTTGTGATTATAAAGGAGGGCGAGGAGAACACAGCCCCAAAACCAAGTTTTATTGCCATGATGATGATGGAGGTCGATCAGTTTGTGATGACAGCTATAACCCACGACATGCTTGCGGCTGAGGATGTCGAATCCAATCCCGATGATTTAATCTTCAACATCACTTCCCCGCTGTCTTTTGAGGAGGGCTACATTGTGAGCACAGATGACAGAAATTTGCCCATCACATCCTTTTATCAGCGAGACCTAAAGGATCTTAAAATAGCCTATAAGCCTCCCTCTGTGGATTCAGATGCCGAGCGAATTTTCCAAATTGAGTTTGTGGTTGTAGATACTGAGGGTGCCATATCTGACCCCTTTGCTTTTATGATTGTGGTTAAACCCATGAACACCCTAGCGCCGGTTGTGACCCGTAACACCGGGCAGCTGCTCTATGAGGGCCAGTCGAGGCCGCTGTCCAGTTCTCAAAACCTGCAAATTAGCGACGAAGACAACTTGGACCATGTCCAGATAACGGTTATTGATGGCCTGCGGCATGGGGAGCTCACAGTACTGGGTACAAGGCGCAAATACTTCACGCCAGCAGATCTTGATGTCGGCAGCGTTATCTACCAGCATGATGGCAGTGACACCTATAGCGATAATATAATTTTTAGAATGACAGATGGTAAACACGAAGTGGAGTTTTTATTTCCTATCACTGTGGTGCCAACTGATGACGAGCCTCCTATAATTAATGCCAACACAGGTTTAGTTTTGTTCAAAAACCAGATGATGCCCATTTCTCCTTTAACCCTTAGTGCAGCAGATATAGATTCTGAGGATTCAACTATTAAATTTATAATTGTGCCTCCCTACTCGACTATTGGAGAGGTAATACTTAGGCAGTCGGATGCACCTGAAGATCCATCCACGTGGAGGTTTAACGCAGAAGATGAAATGTATGAAAAAGTAGTGACAGAATGGTTCCAGCAAGACATCACAGAAGAGAAACTGTTTTACAGGCATATTGGACCGCATAACACAAAGACCATCATGGACCAGTTTAATTTCAAAGTGCAAGATGACAATGACCCCCCAAACCAATCAGGTGAGAACTTATTCATCATCAAAGTTCTTCCCATTGATGATATTCCTCCTGAGTTGTACCCGGGGACGACTCTGCAAGTGACTGTTCATGAATACCAGCTCACCTATTTTCGAAAGAAATTCTTGCGCTACACAGACTTAGACTCAGAAGACAGGGATTTAAAGTACACCATTACCAAACCGCCCACAGACACTGATGAAAACAGCCCTGGCATTCTGGGAACCATTGTATTGACTGAAAGTCCAGGCGTAGAGGTCACAGAATTCACCCAGGCGCAGATAAATCATCACAAGGTAGCATACAAACCTCCTGATCTAGAGCTTGGGATAACTCCACATGTGGTGCAGTTTCATTACAAAGTCGAGGACACAGCAGGAAACAGCGCAGATGGAGTTTTTACCATATTTTTGCAACCTGTTGACAACAAGCCCCCCCAGATCACCAACACTGGTTTCACCATACAAGAACGAGGGATGCACGTCATCACTCGTGTTGAGTTGCACACAGTGGATGCAGACACGGACAGCTCACGGATACTGTTCACGATTACCCAACTTCCAAAGCATGGCCAGATTAAATACACATTCACTGATATGACTAAAGGGGATTCATTCAACCTGGATGATATATCCAATGGTAGAATATCTTATGTTCACAATGGAGAAGAGTCAACCAGCGATTTCTTTACGCTGGACGTCAGCGATGGTGTCCATGTTGTCACCATCACTGTTAGGATCAATGTGAAACCTATCGATGATGAAGCACCAACCATTAGTCTTCCAGAGGGCACCATTGGTTCTTATATCGATGTTTTGGAGAACGGAGCAACTGAGATCACCACCAATGTTATTCGGGGTCGGGACGAAGACACGGATGACCTCAGACTGACCTTTATAGTGGAAGATCCCCCGGTGTTTGGTGAAATATTAGTGAATGGTGTGCCGTCCAATAGATTCACTCAAGCAGACATCATTAGTGGCTGGGTGGTGTACGCACATACAAGCGGAGAGATTGGCTTGACAACAAAACACGACTACTTTAATCTCACTCTTACTGATATGTCGGATGAATGGACAGTGGGGGGTAATAAAATCAAAGGGGTTCAAGTGCAAGTCACCATTCTTCCATTGGACGGTCAGGCTCCTGAGGTCTTTGTTGGCCCACAATTCCGTGTCGTGGAGGGTGAGAAAAACGTTATTGAGATCTTGCACATAAGCGCTAATGATATTGATACCCCTATCGATGACCTTCTTTGCACAATTATTGTGCAGCCTACTTCAGGATATCTTGAAAATATCTCTCCCGCACCAGGCTCGGAGAAATCTAGATCGGGGATTGCCATTAGTGCTTTCACCATCAAAGACATTAGGAAAAATCATATTTATTATGTGCAGAGTATTCATAAAGGTGTTGAGCCTGTCGAGGACAGGTTTACTTTCAGGTGTTCTGATGGCATAAACTTTTCAGAGAGACATTTTTTCCCCATAGTGATAATCCCATCAAATGATGAAAAGCCAGAGATCCATATGAGAGAGTTTGTGGTGATGGAAGGGATGAACATTGTGATTGACACTCCAATATTAAACGGCGCTGATGCTGATATTCCGGCGGATGAACTCACATTTATTATTTCAAAGCCTCCGAAACACGGATATATTTTTAATCAGCTCACCTCAGGCACCGTTCCTGTGACAAACTTCACCCTGGATCAGATACGAGAGGCTTCGAGTATTGTGTACGAGCATGATGATTCAGAAACCACAGAGGACAGTTTTGAAGTTATTCTCACTGATGGGAAATTCACAGTGCAGAGAACCGTCATGGTTATGGTAATTTTAGTCGATGATGAAACTCCAAGAATGGCAATTAATGATGGCCTTGAAATCGAGATAGGAGATGTAAAAATTATCAACAACAAAGTTTTAAAAGCCACTGATCTGGATACAGAAGACAGCACTTTAACTTATATTATCCGTTATGGTCCAAATCAAGGACTTTTACAAAAGAGAACTCCGTCCGGACTGATAGTAAACATAACTATTGGCATGAACTTCACGCAAAATGAGATTGACGAAGATATGATCATGTACATTCACAATGGACAAGAAGGAGTTCGTGATCTGATCAAATTTGATGTTACTGACGGCATAAACCCTTTGATTGACAGGTACTTCTATGTAACTGTTGGAGGTATAGACATGGTATTTCCAGATGTGATCAGTAAAGGTGTTTCTCTTAAAGAAGGAGGCCGGGTGACCCTGACCACAGATCTGCTCAGCACCAGCGATCACAACAGTCCTGACGAACACTTGGTCTTTACTATAACGCGCGCCCCTGTGAGAGGTCACCTTGAATGTACTGATACTCCTAGTATGCCCATAAGCTCTTTCACTCAGTTGCAACTAGCCGGTAATAAAATTTATTACATCCACACTGCCGATGACGAAGTGAAGATGGATAGTTTTGAGTTTGAGGTGACGGATGGTTACAACCCTGTGTTCCGCACCTTTCGTGTTTCCATTACAGACGTGGATAACAAAAAGCCAGTGGTCACCATTCACGGGCTGGTGGTCAGTGAAGGTGAAAAGAAGTTAATCACTCCTTTTGAGCTGACGGTGGAGGACCGTGATACCGTCGACCAGCTTTTAAAGTTTACAATCACCCAGTTGCCCGTCCACGGCAAGTTGCTGTTTAACAACACCCGACCTGTCAATTCCTTCACCAAGCAAGATCTGAATGAAAACATGATCAGTTACAAACATGATGGGACGGAGTCTGCCTCCGACAGCTTTTCATTTACTGTAACTGATGGAACTCATACAGACTTTTATGTTTTCCCGGACACAATTTATTCCACTCGCAAGCCACAGGTGATGAAAATCACAGTTGTTTCAGTGGACAATGGGGTCCCACAGGTTGTAACCAATAAGGGTGGTACGACATTAAAAATTCTCCCGACTGGTCACCTAGGGTTCCTTATTACCAGTAAAGCATTAAAGGCAGAAGACAGAGACAGCTTTCATAGAGCTGTGACTTTTAAAATTACCATTGGAGCTGAACATGGCTACCTTATTGACATGGGAAAAGGCAATGCCACCATCACCACATTTACCCAAGGTAAGACTTGTAAATGTTAATTTAATGAAATAGCGAATTGGAGAATGATGCTCAGATGTATCAGTGCCATGTGTGAGAAATGTGCATTAGCATAAATACTGTGAGAATAAGGCATTAACATTGCATATTTAATTTCATCTGTGATCTGTGTCTTATACAGTATGTGAGAAATATATATTAACATAAACATGATACTGAATAGACTGTAGACCTGTTTAATATACTAAATAATGCTGAAATAATTCTTAAATATTGAAAGGGCTGTAGGCGATTTAAATTACATTTAAATTAGACCAAACATTGTTGCAGTTAAATTATAGAGCTTTAAAATTAATGTTTATAGCTTAGCTTAGATAATTCAGCCTTGAAAGAATTTAATGATTATTGTTTTTATGTAAATCTGTGACTTTTTATTGCCAACTTATGTATTTTGGCAAATCTGAGCCAAAACCGTTGCTTACTGTGCTTTAAAGAGCTGAAAATGTGCACACTTAAAGGAATAGTTCACCCATAAATTAAAATTTTGTTATCATTTGCTTACGCTCTTGTTGTTACAACCCTGTAAACTTTTTTTTGTTCTGATGAACACAAAGATATTTTGATGAATGTTTGTAACCAAACCGATCAGAAGCCCCATTGACTTCCATAGTAGGAAAAATAATACTATGGAAGTCAATGAGGCTTCTGATCGGTTTGGTTACATACACCCCTCAAAATATCTTTCTTTGTGTTCATCAAAACAAAGAAATTTGTTTTGTAACAACATGCGAGTGAGTAAATTTTTACTTTTGGGTGACCAAAATGAAAATTGTGTCATCATTCTGTTGTTACAAACTGTGTAAATTTAGTGGTTCTGATGAACATAAAGGAAGATATTTTTGAGAAATGTTTGTAACTAAACCGTTTGTGGACCCCATTTACTTCCATATTATTAATTTTTCCTACTATAGAAGTGAATGGGGTCCACGAACGGTTTGGTTACAAACATTTCTCAAAATATCTTCCTTTGTTTTCATCAGAACAAAGAAATTTATACAGGTTTGTAACAACATGAGAGTGAGTAAATGATGACAGAATTTTCATTTTTGGGTGAACTATCCCTTTAAATGACTGGTGCCGATAGCATGTGTACCAACATGTTTTGGGCATCTAAGAAGCCAATACAGTATTATAGTAATCCGGGCAAATAAAATATTATTTTATGTCTGGAAAAGCTTAGTAATGTAAAATCTTCAGTAAATGTAAAAAGTAGCCTGAGAAGTGCCACCATGTTTCCCCTTTCTGGATAACCTCCTATTTTCGGATTCTCTTTGAATTTTCAAGGGAATTTAACTCGGTTGGGGTGCTGGTGTGGGCAACTGACAGTAAATAAAGTTACTGAGCCCTTGTGGGCATTTGAAAATGATGGGTTTACATTTTTATGAGCCGGCCTCTTTGAAGAGAAATGTTTTGACATCAAATATTGAAGATAGGCCAGGGTGTAGACAGTAGACCCTCTCAGACATACCACATACTCTTAAACTGAAGCATATGAGAGGATGATGAAGAATTGCATGAATGGGTGCCAACAGGAACCCTGCTGTTCTTGATGGTTCTTTAAAGTCAGAGAGGAAATGATGACGCACAGCTTTGGTGTCTCATATTGCTCTCTCTCTCTCTAAATGAAGCACTGTCTAATTGATAAACCTTAGTGCTTGTTGGAAGCAGTTTAAAAGGGACAGGTGGGCAAAAATGGCATCATTTTTTGTAAATATAAGCATATTTTATAATAGCTTTTTAGAGCCTCTCTTAAGTACTCAATTCTGATTGGCCAATCATAGCGATCTGCTACAGTACAAATATTTTGACCATCTGTCCTAGTTATCTGATTTATTTAGATATATATGCTTTGTCTCTTGCAATGAAAGACTGACAGTAATTTCAGATTTACGTCTTTTCTCGGATTAGTAAATAAGTGAAAGATGAAACATATTTTTAAATATGTAAGAAGGAACAGTGCAAATGGTATGGTAGGCATTAAATTGGCACAGTGTAGTTAGATGGGTTGCCCGGGGGCACAGTTAAACTGTTTATCAGACATACACAAATACTTAACCAATGACTTAACAAGCATTCCAGAAATCCATGAAGTAATATGCAGGATACAGAGGCGGTCAAACTGGATACCATGTCAGGGATAATTTTACAACAGTGACTAGATGACTAATTTATTAATTCATTATTACATACTTAATATATTTAACCCAACAGTTGCATGCAACTTATATATTATTAATCTCCTGAGATTTTAAAATGCACAATGGGTACCTAAAGTGCATACTGAAGTGCATATTAAATTTTTCAACAACATCTATTATAGTTGTAGGTCTATACATGTATGCCAAACACTAATCTGTTCAAATGTTCCCTTTCCTAGCTGACATCGATGACATGCACATATGTTACGTGCTTCGAGACGGAGACAATGCCACGAGCGACACATTCTACTTTTCCATTGAAGACAACGGTAGGATATGTTGATCTCTATTTATTATTTGTCCCCCAGGCGGGTTCAGAATATGACTGGTTGGATTACCAATGTGTGCATCACTATCTGCATCATTATTCATGTGTTTTGAAGTGTTTGTGAAGGCGTAATAATAATAGCTAGATTTTGTACATGACGAGTTTCTTCTGGGATGTCGTTTTATTGACATAATAGCATACCGGGGTGGAAAACTCTCATGCAGCTGCGGTTGGGTTTAATCACTTTATTTTGAAACTATATTTGATCTCAAACTGATACTGATGGGTTGAATAACACTTTCCAATTATAAACCTGCCATCTGCACTTAGCTAGTTCTCCAGAAGTCCCTGGATACATTATTAGGAAGATATTGCATCAATGCCAAATAACATTAGAGCTGATATGTTAGAAACACCTGCTTGACTTTGAAGATTACTTGTGAAGTTTTCTTCTATATTTAACCGTTATAATGTGTCTAAAAACGAGAAGTGTGTCTTAATAATCTGCTTTATCAGACTAATTAGATAATTGAGTACATAGGTTTACTAATGGAAGTGCTTTGTTTAAACCTTTGATTTATAGATAGATAAATCCTTTCTTCCCTTCTTACTTTCATTTCTTTCTTTCTTTATTCCTTCTGTTGTTTCTTTCTTTTTTTTCCTCATTTCTTTCTTTGTTCCTTCCTTGCTTCCATTGTTTCTATCTTTACTTAGTTTCTTTCTTCCTTTCGTTGTTTCTTTGTTTCTCTCATTTATCTCTATCTTTCTTTCCTCATTCCTTCCTTTCTTATGTTTTTCTTCCTTCCTTCCTTTTTTCTTTCCTTCCTTCCTTATGTGTTTCCTTCTTTCTGTCTGTTTTTCTTCTTTCTTTCTTTCTTTCTTTTAATAAGATCAGTGTTTCTTGGGTGTTCAGGTGTTCTTGTGGGGTGTTTGCAAGGTACACTAAAAACAAAGGCAAAACTATATTAGGCTTTAAAAACTGTCTCCAACCATTTGCGTAGCAACCGCGTCCCAGCCCACTTTTTTATTTTATTTCCATAATTCTTATTAATATTCTCTGATTTGTTATTAAAGGAACAGTATGTAGGATTGTGGGCAAAACTGGTATTGCAACCACAAAACTTGTGGCTAAAACTGGTACTACAATTACACAGCTAGTGGCTAATAAAAATGACAACATAAACATAAGTTGAGGGCTGCAACTCCACTTTTTAAATGACAATATCCTGGCCGGTCCACTGTTGTGAGTTATATAAGTATTTGAAATGAAAATTATTTCTTAATGTCTGGTGACATATCAGGGCCATTTTATGATTAATTGATATGAATTTCTTACATACTGTTCCTTTAAGATTTGAGTGAACTAACATTTAGCCAATCACAAGTGAGCTTATGATGCAATTATTATATACAGACTGCTTGGTCATAATCTGTCTTGTCAGTGTAAGTTAGCTAGGTCAATTTGCTTATTCATTGCCATTTTTATTATCCGTAAGTTCTTCATATTTCCATATTCGATCCCACTGGTGTTAATTGTTGTCGCATATTTATAGATATTTTTTTACTTTGTAATCAACTTATTCCACGCTACTGGCGAGTTATCTTTTCAATTAAAAAAAACTTGTCCCATGCATTCCCTGATGAGTTTTTACGCTAAAATATAATTTTGCTATTATCCACTAGTTGGCGCTCTTACCCAACTCATAACACTGAAGCGTCCACGAATTCAAAAAGAGTAAAAACTTTTAATTAAGTTAAGTTAATTAATTTAATATAAATGCTGTGTCCTGTATCAGATTAATACATGACGTGATTTGTCCCATGCATTGCCTCTCTAAGCGGTCTATATTACGTGTATTCGGTCACTTTATTTAAAGTATAGCGAGCTCTCCACAGCAGTATTTAGGTCACAGCACTACTACTATCTTTAACGGTAACTTTAACTTTTAACTTTAACACATCTTTTGAATAAAAATCTGAAAATTTCACGCATTATTACACAGGATGTAATCAAACTAAACATAATAATATGAAACCTTTATATTTATAATAAAAATAGCACCCAAAATAGCCACTAAAGGGGGTCGCACACCGGACGAGAAGCGCAGAGCCGTGCTGCATCGCGTCTGGGACAACTCGGAGGTATTGTACACCGGAAGTGCACATTAAATAGCGCAAGCTTATTCAGATAGCATCTACTTCAAAATACAAAACATACGTTAGCAGCCAATGTTAATCGTTAATGATTTGGGACAAATATGATGTTATTTAATGTTAAACTATGTGAGTGGTGCTCTGTGGTGCGATAGGGATTTGGGCATCTTCCTGAGTCGTAGCTGGGCGCCGCGGACAGGCGCCACCTGTCGGCACCGGTGTGGGTATACTCACAGAAAACAATGTGTTCGATATATATATATATATATATATATATATATATATATATATATATATATATATATATATATATATATATATATATATATATATATATATATATTTCAGAACTGGGCTGGGCTGAGCTGCGCGTCCAGTGTGTGACCCCCTTAATCCTCTCATAGACTCACCTCATTTTTATTCAAAAACAACAGCCATTGGCAAGTCTCAAGCAGCACATCTTTCAATATTTAATATTTTGTTTTAGAAGTAGAACTGTTTATAAAAACTTGAATATGGAGTTTGGATAGAGTATTTAGGCCTATAATTACAATGGAGGTTTTTTGCTCTTTGGAAACTTTGATGATAATATTCCAACCAGTCAAATCAAATCTGTCATTTGGCTTTAAGTGACATGCTTTCTAATTATCAGTGTGTATTCAGGAAAGATATTTAGCTTATTCTGGAAGGGGAGGTAAGGGGATAATGAAAAAGGCCCCAAAAAAGGTTGAGAACCACTGTATTAGATTCTCCTTCACTTCTTTGACAGATTTTTTTTATTGTTCAGTGTTCTGATAGTAAATTTTTTTTTCTTGAAAAAATAATTTTCTCACCTCCCACTCCCAGTCTTCTGTACCCTTAGATGAATTATTCTGTGAAAGCCAGCATCCCTTTGCACAGCTCTTAGTGAGAAACGTAGATATGTTTTTGAAGATGATGGAATTGTAATTGATCTTCAATCACGAGGGAAGACTAAATAGAAGCCTTTCACATGGGTTTGTTCAATTAAACACATTCAATGCCCTCTTGCCATATTTTAGAATGAAAAAACTATTCAAATAGGTTTATTTATCTATTTCTTTGTATAGTAAAAGCATTCGATGAAGAAGAAGGAGTTGTTTTTATAGATTTAGCATTCTACTGTTGCTCAAGGTGCATGCTAATTAGATTGCAGTCAATTGACTACAAAGAGCCCGTGTCTTTCAGAAATTGGCATGATTTGTGAGCCTTCTGAATTTTGGCAATTATACAATGGGAATGCAGAATGTTGTCATGCGCTCAGTTCAGAAAAGGATCAAGATGCCCTCATTGTGTCTTGCAGCTCTCGTTTTCTCATTTTTGTCAAAAGATGATGAGTAATTGGATGTTTTGCCAAATACTTTACAGACACTGCCGGCCCTGTGGATATTCAAAACCTAAACTCTTACAAAACTCACTCTTATTACTTCGTTTTATGTTTTATTGTTCTTAAAGTGTAGGTACATGCATCACTGTAAGTTTTTTTTATTTTCTAAAATCTCAAATGATTTTCTTGCATTCTGTGGTGATTAAAATAACATGAATGTAATCTTGGATGTGTGTAGTCCCACTGCAGGGTCTACACCTCCTTAAATAGACAGAATGTGTCCTCACCCTCATGAAATGGATGTGATAAGATCTAGAGGCCCCAAGACCCTCAATAGGGGAAGTATGCTTTTGTGTTTTTGAACTGATGAGTGCACCTATCCCCCCTTAGAAAGTTCATGGTTTAAAAAATTGCAGGTGAACCAGTTTATGGAGCATAAAGACATGTTGAGGTCTTCAATAGCATGAACCCATAACTCTGCGTTTGAGTGGTCACGTATTACATGCAGCTGCCACATTGGACTTTTTTATAAGTGTGATGAGATATTCAGTGCACGCTCTGTCTAATTGATGACCTGGGGTCAGTCTGAAAATTTTTGTGAAAGGTCTGCTTATGAAACACACTTGGAAAATCCAATATGGGATCATTGATAGAGGGGCTGCTGATGTTATTTGTAGGCATGAGAGCCAGTGTGGCAGCCACAGTAATTCCCTAGGTAGACCCTCCGGCTTTTTAGAGACTGTGTACCGGGCAACCACGATGGATTGTGAGCGTTCAGGCACAGCTGTATCCTGTCATGTTTCTGCAACCAAAATTGCCCTGCAATCTGCAACAAAAAAAAGGATATAAGATGAAGGTGGGGCAAAGGCTGTTTAGTCTAAGCCTTCATAATATATAATGTAAGACATTATAAACTAATGAGATCATATTTGAGCAGGCAGTTCAGTAATTTTTTTGTTGCTTAAGATTAAACTGATTAAAGATGTTGAAGTGCATCTGATTAGGTTGAAAGATACAGCAATCGAGCATCACTGAGTTAAAATCTCCCTTCTTGCATAAACAAATATTCATAAATATCTTTAAAAACGCAGCTTGAAATGTGAGGAAATTGAGTGTCAAGCTGAAAACTATCAGTATTCTGAACCTGTTTGTCTGAGGGTTCACTTTCAGAATCGTAATCAGGATTCGTGTTTATTGACTTTGTGGTATGCTTCAAAGGACACAGTAGCCAGTGCATAATAGATACTTGTAATAAAACATCACGTGCATTACACATTTGCATACACAAATCGCAATACAATATATATATACAATACACATACATTATGGGGTTTGAGATGTGTAGGTCAAGATTGAATTCTAATGAGCAGAATAAATAAAATGGATAGTTTAATAATAAAAAAAATGATAGGGCAAGGATAAATAAATGGAATGCACTACATAACAGATGCATGTGGATTTGTACTGTGTTGCTACCATGCTATTTAAACACACACACACACACACACACACACACACACACACACACACACACACACACACACACACACACACACACACACACACACACACACACACACACATGCGCGCACACATCTGCCTGATACAGTACAATCATGGTTATGTGTAAAATATGTTTAAAATAATTTTAGTTACCTGTATAGCATTTGCATTCAAGTGTGACCTGCTTGTAATTGCAAAATAAGTAGTCAATTAGGTTTCGAGTGGTTAAGAAAGGTCAAAATGAATCTGTTGCCAATACCCCTCTCCAGTTTTAATGGTGGCCATCTTTAATCTAGTGAGTAATTAATCAATGTTTTCTCAAAGGAGTTGAGAATGCATCCAAATGAATGCAGTTAGCTGCTATCAGATCCTTTGGAGGTCTCTTCTGAAAGCAATAGATTCCCTCAGATTCCCAATGGGTAATAAAACTGGTCTCATGGAGGATTATGACGTTTGCAAACTTTGACACCAACATCAGGGGGAGATAATATAAAGATCCTAATTTCAGTTTCTATAGATTAGCGGAAGGGGTACTTTACACAAACATGACAGATGTACTACACAGGCAATAGATATAGAAAATAAATTATACTTACAAAAATATATACCTGTATAAAAAAGATGGATGGATAGATATAGTCAGACAAACAGACACATTCAGTAAATACGTACTCAAATTTGGAAGAGAAGGTGGAGGAACACCTTTTCATCGTTCTTCAATGCAGGTTTCGACTCAATGAAGAGTCCAAGATACGGACTGAAATAAGATGGTTACCATCATTTGTACTCCAATCCGAGACACGTATGCCAATCATCTTTTAGACTAGCACATTTGGAATTGTTTTAGTAAATGTCCTTGCTCTCTCAAGCTATATAATGGGCGAAAACAGGGAACAACTTCTGAATTTAAACCCCAAAAAAGTACATCCATCCTTCACAGGGGTAATCCACAGGACTCCAATGGGTTAATAAAGGTCTTCTACGTGTAATCAATGCAATTTTATACGAAAAAAATATCCATATTTCAAAGCTTATAAACTGTTATAGCTACTGTAGGTTCTGGTAATGACGGCATCTTGGACTCACCTAATTTACAAAATTTAAATGTAGTGAGCATTGGTTGCAATAGGTAAGCTAAGCAGTGACTCTTGTGATATCCAAAATATGGATATTTTTTGTATAAAAATTTCATCGATTACTTGCAAAAGACCTTTATTATCCACTTGGGGCCGCATGAATTACCTCTGTGAAGGATGAATGGACTTTTCTGAGCTTTACAGGCAGTAGTTGTCCTCTGATCCCTGTTTTCTACCCCAAAATTGTTAGTCTGAAAGATGATGGACAAATGTATCTCGGATTGCTTGAGGGTGAGTAAATCACGGGTAATTTTGCCTGCAGTATAACTTTAAGTCATGTTTTGAAAGCACACAGATATAAACTGTATCGCTTGGAGGTTTCTCTTTTATAGCCCATCAATTCTCACTTGAACATATCATATTTTTCTCAGATGTTTCTCCTTAAAGGGACACTCTTTATTTGAAAAAATGCTCATTTTTAAGCTCCTCTAGAGTTAAACATTTTGATTTTTACCGTTTTGGAATCCATTCAGCTGATCTCTGTGTCTGGCGCTTCCACTTTTAGCATAGCTTAGCACAATTCATTGAATCTGATTAGACCATTAGCATCACGCTAAAAATAACCAAAGAGTTTCGATATATATTTTTTTTATTTAAAACTTGACTCTTCTGTAGTTACATCGTGCACTATATGTAGACAGACGTAAAACTAAAAGTTGGGATTTTCTAGGCAGATATGGCTAGGAACTATACTTTGGCGTAATAATCAAGGACTTTTCTGCCGTAACATAGCTGCATGAGGCGCAATGATATTACGCACTCCGCGAAAATAGTCCCCTAATAACTTTCAATAGCAGTGGACTATTTTCGGTCACTGCGTAATATCATTGTGCCTCCTGCAGCCATGTTACAGCAGCAAAGTCCTTGATTATTACGCCAGAATGAGAGTATAGTTCCTAGCCATATCTGCCTAGAAAATCGCAACTTTTAATTTTCCAACCCAGTATCACGAAATTGCGTGACTATTTCACGCATGGACCAGCGTGAAAATGTCACGCTTTGCCGCGTTTGAGCGTGAGCATGTCACACTTTCTGTTTGGGTCACTGTCACGTATTGGTTACTCAACTTTTTTGTCCTAATTTCTTACCATTGTCGCTTCGGTTTAGGGTTAGATTTACATAAAATTACATCCTTACCTAAACAAACTCTAACCCCAACGTCAGGTGACATCCGGTTAAAGTTTAGAAAATATAAAGAATAAGTCTTGTATCTTTTTTTATAAACCAATAATTAAAGTGACAAATACTTAAAGTGACATATAACACAAGCACCAAATCTAACCCTAAACTGAAGCGACAATGGTTTGAAAATAGGACAAAAAAGTTGAGTAACCAATACGTGACAGTGACACAAACAGAAAGCGTGACATGCTCAC
This sequence comes from Paramisgurnus dabryanus, assembly GCF_030506205.2. Taxonomy (NCBI): domain Eukaryota; kingdom Metazoa; phylum Chordata; class Actinopteri; order Cypriniformes; family Cobitidae; genus Paramisgurnus; species Paramisgurnus dabryanus. The sequence continues at coordinate 18,017,441 of NC_133344.1, forward strand.
GCTCAAACGCGGCAAAGCGTGACATTTTCACGCTGGTCCATGCGTGAAATAGTCACGCAATTTCGTGATATAGGGTTGAATTTTCTGTCAGTTTTAGTGCACGATGTAACCACAGAAGAGTCAAGTTTTAAATAGGAAAGATATCAAAACTCTTCGGTTATTTTAGGGTGATGCTAATGGTCTAATCAGATTCAATGGATTATGCTAAGCTATGCTAAAAGTGGTACCCCAAGACCCGGAGATCAGCTGAATGGATTCCAAAACGGTAAAAATCAAATGTTTAACTTTAGGGGAGCTGGAAAATAAAAATATTTTCAAAAAAGTGCAGTGTCCCTTTAAAATTATAAGAAGAAAAAGGCACAAATGAGACAATTGCTGAAACACTATTAAAGCATAAACCTGGAAAATTTATGTGAATGTTTTCGCTACGCTCACAGACAGTCTGTTGGCTCAGTTAACCTCCTTGTGCATAGGCGACACACAATCTTGGCTTTGTTCCATTTAGTTTCTGCAAAATAGTGCTCTCTTTTTATCTCCATCTCTCTGTCAGGTAGGGCATTTTCACTGCAATTTTACACTAGTCTGAACAAAAACAACTGCCAGGCTGTAAAAACGATATTATAGAGGGATCACATCATAAATAGAGGGTGACACTGGCCGTAATCATTGTGGGGAATTGCTTTGGCGAGCTATTTGTGAAACCTGTCAGGTTGCTGAATAGAGATTAACTGAGAGTGGACATTTCTGCTTTTCTTCAGTTAAATACAGCTCTAACTTTTTTAACCTTTTTTCCTAAGAGGTTTGCTTATGGTCAAGCTGTGAATGGAAACTGAGGATTGTGTTTTTGTTTAGTGGATGGACATCAGGGCCTGGGGTCCCTTCTTGGCATGTTTGTTATACCAAGTTAATTGTTCTGTGTCACCACCTTAACTCCTCCTGTTCATTTTTTTGCCTCTTCTTCAGTAAATCGAGCTTACCTGAACACACACAAGTTGTGGCACTGCCTATGGCTTGTTTGTGGAGCTTTAGAGAAGCTGTCTGCCTCCAACCTTTAATCCACTCAAGTCAGTCAATGGAGCAGACGCCCCTACTGACAGATTCCTGCCTCCACCTTGTTCTTTGTTTTCTGCTCTTGCCTCTCTCTTTCTCCTCGTCTGTCTCTATCTTTGCCTCTTATTTGTCTCTGCGTCCACTGGCTCCAGGTAGACTTGTATTGTGTGGTGAAGAAATGCATACATGCATACAGTATGAATTCAGGTTGTGCTGTTTCATGTTTATTTGATTTAAAAGGCTCAGATGGATTGTGCATGTCCCATCTTGAAGTTAAATCCATCTGCTATCCAGATTTTCGATTTTTCTCTTACAAATTCCAACAGGAGCCATTTTAAATCTAACTGGCTATAACATTTACTATTTATAATTATTTTTTATAGCATGATGTTTTATTAAAACAGATGTTAATGAGGCTTAGGGTAGACAATGCAACAGTTTTGCATGTATGCTTCTCAGGTTTAAACCATTCATTCTGTTAAAAGCAAGTTTGCCTGTGTTGCATTCACTAAACACCAGCAATCGAGCTTAACCAGGTGCTATTTGTGGTTGTTCACTTGGTAATCTTGAAAGTTATCCCATTGTGTTATTTCGCATAAAGAAACATTCCTTATAGACTTCTATAGAAAGTTTCCGTGTGAATATTTTTCACATTCTTCGACCCCAAAGGGTCTTTTTCCAGCTTGTTGCTGAAGTACCACCTCGCTCTAATCTTCACGTTAGAAGGGAGATTATGTTTCACCACATGCCATGAGGTGGTACGAAGACAACATGCTCGCACATGCATCAGGCAGGTCAGAGAGTCTCTTGATGACTTTATTTTTCATCTTCATAGCGGATGTGCAAGATCAGCATTTTTTCCACTCTCTCATCTGTTCACATTCCATTATTCATTAAAAAAAACACCTTTGGCTTTCCAGAATTGCCCCCTTAGCAGTGGTACATTCAATTAAGAACCTTCAGCGATTAGAACAAAGTTGTTTAAAAGCTTTCATAATTACGGGTTGGGCGTGATCAGAGGTGTTCATGGTGTGGGTTTCGCCGCAACCTATGTGGAGCGGTTGGAGCAGCAAGCATGCTCTCCGGCGCTCTCCCGAATGTGTTGACGGCAATAAAACATTTTCTCGGATAGGTGGTGATTTTGACAAAGATTCTCATAAACCATCTGGGCCTGGATTATAGACCATGTACATCTAACATCTGCTCCCCTCAAAGGTGTCATTACTTTTTCCTACGGTCAATTATTAATGTTTTTTTCCATGTCTACACCCTAGAAATATTGTCTCATAGTTCTTCTGCACACAAGGGAGGTAGTTATTTCTTGTCAGTGTAACTTGCTTACAAATTCATGAGTTTAGTTAGCCATGAAAATACTGTTTCCACTTCAATGCCACTTTGCACTTATATCTTGCCTATTCATTCAAACATTTAAATGTCACTGGAGGGTATTGAGATGCTGGATATGAGCAGATCTTAAGAGGTTGGAAAAAAGACTGATTTTAATGCTGGATAAACATACATTACTGTAGCAGTGATTCAGTCACTGTGCTTCTGTGTGTCTGTCTTCCACACTTTTCCAGCTTTGCCATTTTGTGACTTCCAGTTTGTATTTTTGCAAGTTTGTGACTTACTTATTGGTTGTTTAAATATCATATTTTGTGTGCTGTTTTAATGAACATGTTTGAGCCTATTCAACAAAGTCTCCCAAGCATTAAATGCTTTTTAAATCAGATTATGAATAACAAAGGCATATGTTTATGATTCATATATAGGATTCATATGTATGGGCATTTCAGCTGTGAATGTCTAGTTCACTTTCAGTAGGAGACTTGCTCATGCACCCAAAATCCTGCCACTTCCACGCACACGGCTCTTCATGCAGGCGCCATTGAAGATAAACATATTTGCACTAAATGGTGCACAAAACGTTTCCACTACACGAGTAAAGCTGTTGAAACGCAACAATTTTGCAGCGTACCGTATGAGACGCCCATGAGGTCACTGGAGTTTTACTGAGAAATAAAGTTTTGCTTTATTGTTGTGCCCTTCAGCAAGGTACTTAACCTTAAGGTGCTCTTGAACGGGTCTTGTCCTGCAGTCAGGTTGTTGTAAATCACCTAAAAAATTTAAAAATAACAAAAATGTATTTTTGAAAAGAAAACGTATAACTGATATAAGTAGTAGATTCATATACAGCAGTCACTTTAAGTGATCCTGTCGGCTTGGTCTTATTTTCACTTGAACAAGAGGTCTGACCCTCATCATGTTTCTACTTTTGTGTTTTGGGGTCTCACATGCCTGAGACAAGTTGTGTCCGGGCTTGCCTCGTCGGATCGTTCCGCATGTCGTCATTTACTCCCTTGGGATGTTGCTCCTGAGGTGGAGGGTTTATAGATGATTTTTTCCAGGCTCCACATTCCACTTTATCAGAGTTTACAGAAGACCAGCTATTATGCTTGGTCAGTTTTTCCATGCCAATGCCTCCTGCATCTTGAGACATGTTTTGCTGCATTCATAAACTCTTTGGGTTCCACATGGGCTGATTTTTGGAAGCATTTCTGTAGGTATCAGATACCTCTGATGTGTCCTGCGGTGCAACATATGATACTCAAACTATTTTAAACTGCATTTTTGAACATTTGTTAAGTAATGAATTTGCTATGTTGAGTATTTGTTTTCTTTTATCATAACAATCTACATTAACCAAGAGAAAAAGATGATAAAAAAGAAAAAAATTATGACTTGTTGCAGCACTTAAAGCTGCAAGCCTTAACTTTTTTGATAAAATATAATAAATTGAGCAAGTACATAAAAAATCTGTGTTGACGCTCACAGTGATTTATAATTTCAGCTGTCGGGTACGATTTTATGGTTTGATGACATGATAACCTACGTAACATACTTACATTATGTACATAAATTTGTAAAGTAACCGACAATTTCAAATAGAGATGGCGATAGAGAGGCAAAAGTTACTAGTTGCAGTTTTAAAATACACACTTTTCGTTAAACGTTCAAATTAGTGTTGGGCAATATGCCTTATTTTTAAATCATCCTATTGTCAGCCTGTATGATCGGATCATTTTTGACTCATTTATGACAAGTCACTTGATTGGTGGACAAAAAAGAAGCAAGGGCAACACTGTCATGACCGCAACCTTCTTAAAACTGATGCCTTTAATCCGAGCGTGTCATTAAAAGCCCAGGCGCTAAAAAATGCCCTGCATGCCAGGGAGCGGGAACAGCACACTCGCTGGTTTTAACCCTCTGCGTGCTAAATAGGTTTTTAGTACAAGGAAATGTCAGAGCCATGCGTATTACAAGCTCAGGTGCTAAAAGGAGTCCATGCCGCATGCATTCAGGTCCGAGCAATAGTCTAAGATGCGTATTAAGTCCCAATCCATGCGCATGTTTACAAGCTCTCATGCGCAAAGTGAAGCCCACAAACCCTCTGAAAAAGTCTGCAATGGGCATGTTAATGTGAAACTATAATGATACAGTAATTATAATAACCATCAGCAACTATCTATCGGCACAACCCTAATTAAAATAACACTTTACAATAAGATTGTATTTGTTAACATTAGTTAATACATAACATAAACCTACAATTAACAATACTTCTACAGCATTTTTTTTATCTTAGTTAAAAAAGCATTTACTAATACATTCTTTAAATCAAAAGTTATTTATGTTTTAACATTAATAAATATATTGCAGGGTTTCCCGCAGAAAATTTGTTAGTTAAGGTGGTAGGGTTGTGCAGGTGGGCGGGCCGAAGGGCGAGGCAATCAAAGGGGCGGGGTGTACGCATCATGATGAAAATATTTTATTTAAAACACTCAAATAAAACTCAATTTTGAAGAAACTATGACAGAAAATGAACACATACTAGATAAGTGAATAATAAATGAATTAAATGTTTTATCAACAGGCTAGTTATCCTCCAGACAGTGACGGACAGTCCAGACAGTCTTTCCCTCATTTCGGCCATGTGGTGTTTGGTGGAATTTTTTTTTTGGACGACCTAGTTAAGGTGGTAGGGTATTCCAGCTTAGGTGGGCCGCCCAAACTGAAAAGTGCTGTGGGAAACCCTGTATTGGTAATAGCAGACATTAACAAAGATTGATAAATGATAAAAATCTATATTGTAGGGATGGGCACGAGTAATCGATTGCTCAAGTACTCGAACGTGGCATTGACAATCGATCATAAAAACGATGACCGTGTGGGTTTATTTTTTATTTATTTTTTATGGTTATTAGGGCATTAAAATAAAGTTTTATTTGAGTTTTTTTTTTATTAATTGAAATGAATTGAAATGAAAAAAAAAAAAATGACATTCATGCACATCCCTACTATATTGCTTATTGTTTCTTCATGTTAGCTAATGCATTTACTAAAGTTAACAAATACAACCTTATTGTAAATAATTGTTAATATTTTTTTAAATAATCCCTAGATGTTTTGCATGTCAATTACCTTTTGTAAGCGTTACAATAAGAGCGACAAGAATAAAAAAAATATCTATACACCAGCATTACAGTTTTTTTCCTGGCATTGTCAAAGCATGCTGGAATGATGTTCATTGCAAAGCCAATTATAATGTCTTACTGGCAACAGTTTGTATGGGCCTCTGACATGGTTCTCAAGTGTAATTTCCTGCTAACAAAAGATCTAGTTTGCAGCTCTTTCTGCAAACGCAGTGAAAGAGACACGCCGTCACTCTGTATCTGTAAGCCTGATGCTATATCACTCAATACATCAGGCTGCATAACGTTCCTCTGGCCTTCACTTCTCAACGCCTCCTTCCTGCTTCTGTCTTTGAGGAGCTGTTGACAGTCAGGGCCAAGCTGCAGACCGGCAGTCCCTTCCCGCAGGGTGTGGGTGTCGTGACATGATTCCTTCTTCTACCACCGTCCAACCTTTCTTTCATTCTCTTACCTTTCCACATACTGAAATGGGCTGAAAATGATAGCCCAGCTCTACTTGAGTGGACTGATCTGTCAGAACGGTGTTCAGTGCTTGAGGGTTTGGAGAGAAATGAGATCTTGGCCATATTGATACTGGTGTAAGTATGTGAGCTTCATTGTAGCCTAGTGTCCAGTAGCCTACATGGTGAGAAATGTTAGTGTTGGAATCAGACAGCAGAATTTTGAACCGCACCACAATATAAAAATTGGTTGAAATCTGTAAGATGTGTGTGAAATTTGTTTGGTCTTTAATCAAGTGTAAGACACTTTGAATTTGTTTTAGTAAAGTTTCAATTTTTTTGGTTTCTATTGAAGCATGGCTCTCAAATGTAGTTGTAACACAGATCATCAGGTCTTACACAAACTTAAGCAATTTTATCATTTATCTTTGCACTAAATTTGTTATGCTGAAAATAGTAATAGTAATAGAATTTTTAAATCTAGTAAAAATGTAAGCTGGTCTCAGACTTTTGGGGCACAATGTTCACTTAACTACCCTGTATGTTCTGGCATTGCGGCTTGGAGGACAGATGCATGGCTCTCACCAGAGGGAGGGTTAAGCAAACGTTTCTGTTGAGCATCTTCTCCTATGAGACCACTTATGAAGCACTCCACACCTGCCCCCACCGCTAAACCCCCCTCAGGATAACGGAAGTTTTAGAGCTGTGTAATGACTAGGAGGAACTTTGGAAGCATTGGATAGGGAGATGAAAGATGGAAAGTGTCTCGGTCCCTTGAGTGGTTATGAGCAACTTCCTAAAGCCGTGAGCCATGTCCCGGCACGCTTTCAAACTCTTGCCTTAAATCATTTCTAATTTCTATCCTCAAGCTATGTAGTGTTATAGAGCTGTTCAGTTTGTAAATCGAAGACCTGGAGCCATGGGTTCCCTCTGGAATATTCTGTGGGTTTTAGAATGGTGTTTGGTAATGTTACTCACGTGCTTTATTTTACTCATAAAGACTTTAAAGTTTTGTTCTTCAACATAAATTACAAAAAGTCAGACCTCAAATGTGAATTTTTAAGCTACTGTGTATTTCAGCAGTAAGTTTCAAACAAGTTACCAAATTAGGACTACAACAAAAATGTTTTGTTGAACTGGGGAACCAGTGAAGTCCTAATCTAATATCAACCTTGATGAAAAAATTAGTTTTGATAATAACATTCAGACAAATATTGAATCTGACTTGACTTTTGTTAAAAGTCCCACCATAAATTGCATTTACCGTATTTTCCGAACTATAAGTCACTCCGGAGTATAAGTTGCATCAATCAAAAATGCATCATGAAGACGATAAAACATATATAAGTCGCAATTGACTACACGTCGCATTTATTTAGAAAATTATTTCACAAAATCCAAGCCAAAGAACAGACATTTAATCTGGAAAGGCAAGTTATTCAACTAATCAATAGCACAGAACAGCAGGCTGAATAGATGTCCGTAAGTCAACGTAACATTATCAGTTATTTACACGATACACAATAGCTTACTGAACATACCTGGAAGGCTGAAGAGGCTAAATGAACAGAACAAGTCAACGCGCATCAAGTTCGGAGGCTCTTCATTCCACATCACTGAATCCATTGAATAACATAAATACAAAAGCAGCATATCGTCGCTGCCCGATGAAACTCACGTATATCCAAAACGGTTACTTTCCAGGAAGTGGAAAAAACACTGTATTTCAAAAGCAGTTGAATGTAGCGTTGTCATACTTGGTACGGCATCTTCACATGTAACCGTATTCTTGCCAGTGTAATGATATAGTCCATATTTGACCAAAACTGAGTTTAAATGGACATACGTGCATATTTTACAGTTTATTAAATCCGCTTTGTTTATTTAATATTAATTATACATTTATTAAATGTCTCTTGCAAACTATGAAGGGACAATGAATCAATACACTGACATGGTAATGCTAGACAGATACTTTGTTTGCACAGTCCTACCGTAATTTTGTCACTCCTAGACGTACGTCTGACGTCAGGGGGGAAACGTTAAACTCGATGAAGGAGAGTCATTGTCTCACCAGGCTATGTTTATTCAGCTATCCAGTGCTGAGCTTCGATGAAACTTCACGAGACCGGCGAGATGCTTCAACAGGGCGGGAGATATGCGGCGTGATTAACAGCTTTGACACCAAATGGATATACGTGAAAATCAGATGACATGATTTTACAACTTTTCATTGACCATTTAGATATGTGAAGCATACTGTATACGGAAATGAACCTGGACATTCAATCCGTCGAAAAATCTCAAAATCGGCAAAATGGACATACGTGGTTTTCATTGGACAGCGACGATATACTGTAGCGGACTCTTGCAGCTGTAGACAGTAATGTTGTCTCTTTTGGTTTATATATGTCAAAATTAATTCATACTGACTTACAAGTCGCACCTGACTAGAAGTCGCGGACCAGCCAACTATTAAAAAAAGTGCAACTTTAGGAAAATACGGTATGTGTAAATCCATTTCTCTTACACTATGTGGACTGCTGAACAGTGTCAGTGGCACAGTCATTTAACAAAGCAATTTTTAGTTTTCTTATTATTTGTAGTATTTTGAATGATACCAGTACTCAGAACGTTATAGTAGTTTAAATGACACCACTACCTAGTACATTGTAGTATTTTAAATGTATTTTAAATACCAGTACACATTAAATAGTAATAATGCTTGGACAGAATAGCTCTAAGGAATAAAGTTTTAAAATAAAGTATTTTTCAGCAGTAAAAAGTTCCTTCCTTTATTGGGTCAATACATGAATTCATTTATTCATTTTTAGTCAATGCAGTGTTATGTCTTTAACATCCATCTATTCATCAGTCAACGTCCGCTTGTGCTGTAGCACTTTTAGAATCTGTCCTCATAACCTTGAGCTTTACAAGAAAACCGAGAAATCCAAGGGGATTTATTGCATGCTTCAGACTGGGAAAGCCATCAGTGACTTCAGGCCACTCCCAGAGGATGAAAGTCAATCTGTCTTGGCTGTGAGGATAAACTTCGTCCTGTAAATCAATAGCTGGGTTTCCATCCAAACGTGAAGCGAATCTTTTCAAAATTTGCAAAAAAAAAACCACACGAATACGAATAAGGTGCGTTGTTTGAGTGGAGACATAATTGCATGTAGTCACAATGGGGCAAGTTATTCATTTAATAGCAGTGCAGCTTGTAATTGCCAAACTAAATGCTGAAGGAATGCAGATATTTTGATAAGGGTACTAGCAGCAAGTACATTGCGACGACATCGAGCACCATAAATGGTAAAGACGACTCCAGCGGAAACAGCTAGACGGTCTGGTCCATGGGTTTAAAGGGATAGTTTACCCAAAAATTTAAATTCTTTCATCAATTATTCACTCTTATATTGTTAAAAACTTATATTTTTTTTATTCTGATGATCTCAAAGGAAGATATCTTGAGAAATGTTTGGAAGTGAATGGGGCTCATGATCGGTTTGGTTACAAACATTCCTCAAAATATCTTTCTTTGTGTTCATCAGAATAAAGAAATGTATACATTTTTGTAAACGTGAAAGTCAGAAAATGATGCAAGAGTTTAATTTTTGGGTGAACTATCCCTTTAATGTTCATTACGTCAGAATTAATTTGGCAAATGCGTTTCCATTTCCCATTACTCTTGTTCACATAAATTAAAAACCATCTCAAATGAGCGCAAAAACTTGCAAATTAAATCTAAATTTGGCATTTCCATCACTTGTTTTTGATGCGATACTTCAAAATGCGCATAAAATCATGGTGATGGTAACATGACTATTGACACACACACACTGACCGCATCTTCAAGCCCCAAGACAGCAGAGTAAGCACCTTAGTCTATCCAAGCTTCATTTCCAGTTTGCTAGCATTTAAATACATTCGTGAGGCTTTGGCATGCTTTTGCCTCAGTCTTTATTTTTGTAAAGCACTTCATTATGTGTTTTTACTTGTTGCTTGAGCTCAGTCTATTTGAGACTGTGTCCTGAAGATGTGAAAATGGAAAAATTGAGCGTAACACAGTGAGTTTATATCCCTATAGCTATAGTCCCTATAGCTTACAAAGTCTTGAGATTTACTTTAGTTGGGGTTGTCCACATTTTTCACACAAATTGATAGTTGACTCTCCCAAGTAAAGCCCTTATCATACTTAACTCTCACCTACCGCTAACATGGCTCTGCAGTTTTCTTTCATTACAGCAGCTACACAAAATGATTTTGGTAAAGTGGTAGTCCTTTTATTCACAGCCAATTTGATTCTGTTGTTTCGCCCAGCTGTGCTGCTTTTCTGATTCGCACACACTCTAAAGTGAAGTGCTCTTTTTAGAAATGGCACTCGGAACACCACTGTTCAATGAAAAGGTCACAGACTTCCCAGAATGCATCAGGGTGGCACCCCGGCACACAGAAGCAATGTTTCTATCTGAAATGGCCTTTCACGTCTCCACATGGAGACAGTTAAGGGTACATGGAAAAATGCCTCTTTAAGCTTAGGTTCAGTACTGAGTATAAATTTGTTTTAATATACATTAGAAATAAACATCTACACGATCCGAATGGTGAAATGCAAGGATCTGAGTGAATTAACTTGACTGCAATAGTGAAGAATATGCCAATAATGCAAAAAATATGTTGACCTATATCCATTTTTTCAATGTCAAAGTGTAGTGCTTTCCTCTTTCACAGTAGTGTTATTCAATGATCTTCATTTGGCCATTTTTTTGTCAGTATTGATATTTTTATTTTATTAGTACTGTTATATACAACCACGGCTGTTCCTTAAACGCATCCTATACGTTTTCATGCTTTATTTTGCTTCTTGTCTGTATGTAAGAGCAGTAACGTATTACACCGCCAGAGATCTAATCCTCTGCTTTTATTTCTTAATTCCATAGACTGCTGCTAGAATTCGAGACCCCTTTGGTAGAGGGAGATGAATGGTTTTTGGTTTTGGGGTGGAGTTTTATGGCAGACAGGGAATAAACGTGGCTTATACAGAATTAACTCGGGCTTTGTCAATCCCATTAAAAAGTTTTTCAGCCTCTGAAGATTGAAAGTAGCTGTGATGGACAGCTGCAAACTTTGTTTAGAAAAATATGCTTGTAGGTTTAAAGCAGGGCTGTTTAAAATTATTACTATTGGCTGCGTTGTAATTCTTGCCTTTTTGCAAACGATTAATGGCAATGGAAAAACTATTTTGACTGTAGATTGTAATAACAGATTAGTGTTTGGAAACATGAAACATTGTATTGCATGTCAGTCAATGTTGACTAGAGACATCTCCATATGCATTACATGATTGGAGGCATTACTGTTAGCACAGTATTATGTGCTATAAATAGGGATGTTTATTTCAGTTATTATTTCAGACTTATAAAATGAACATTGAAGGGACACTCTACTTTTTTGAAAATATGCAAATTTTCCAGCTGCCCTAGAGTGAAACATTTGATTTTTACCATTTTGTAATCCATTCAGCTGATCTCCGGGTCTGGCGCTACCACTTTTAGCATAGCTTTGCAAAATCCATTGAATCTAATTAGACCATTAGCATCGCACTCAAACTCTTTAATATTTTTCCTATTTAAAACCTGACTGTTCTGTAGTTACATCAAGTACTAAGACCGACGGAAAATTAAAAGGTTATTTTTAAGTGCGATGCTAATGGTCTAATTCAATTTAATGGATTATGCTAAGCTATGCTAAAAGTGGTACTGCCAGACCCGGAGATCAGCTGAATGGATTCCAAAATTGTAAAAATTAAATGTTTAACACTAGGGGAGCTGGAAAATTAGCATATTTTCATAAAAAGTGGAGTGTCCCTTTAACCGTTAACTGATAAGATTTTAATATTAAATTGCCATTGAGTAAAAATGCAATTGGCGGTTGTCTGTGACCTGGTAAAAAAATACAAACATTGTATTTAATTTGAAAGTGCAAACAGCAACAGATCAACAATAGAACCAAGATTCATACTAGGGTTGTAACGGTATGAAATTTTCACGGTATGATAATCGTACATGTTAATATCATGGTATACCCCCATACCGGTATACCGTTACAACCCTAATTCATACATAATCAAATTTGCACGCAACATTACATTATCAAAGATTTTGCTTTTGCGTCTTCTTTCTCTGTTTGTGCAAAAAGAGAGATGTTATGGTCAGGGTCTAGGACCATGGCGATCACTAAAGGTCTGTCCTGATGCGCGCACGTGTGTCTCCATGCAGCTTTCAAACCATACTCAAGTATGGACACATATGCAGTACTAATGATTTCTTATACAAATGATTACTTTCCAGACTGTCAGGGCAGCAATAATTTGTGTCATTTACAGACCATTCACAAATAAAGTATAGAAAAGTTAAAAAATGTTTGTAGCATGTGTCGACACACACCGTGCATTGAATGTATTGAAATATGTTAAATTGTTCTTTGTTATTTACATAGAAGGCATGTAACTTTATTAAGTGCAAAAATGATCCAGAAACATTTTTACTTGTCTATTTACAATCCTATGATTTGTCCTTTGAATGAAATGGTCTATTTTCGCCCAATAGGCTTTATGCCCAGCAGCACTACTTCCTGAACTTCAGCCAGCTCCTTGTTTCCTGTCTTCTATTATTGGACAAACTGATTAATCCAGGTGTGTCTGATTATTGTTGTTGTGACTTCTGAGGTCAGGCACACCTGGATTAATCAGTTTGTCCAATAATGGCAGACAGGAAACAAGGAGCTGGCTGAGGTTCAGGAAGTAGTGCAGCTGGACATAAAGCCTATTTGTAAGGGTCATGAATAATAAAGTTTAGCTCTGCTCTGATTGCTCTGCTCTAAGGCTCATGCCAGTAGCTCACATTTGTAAACAGTTTGAGCCTTTATCAGATAAAAATACAGATTTTGAGGAACAACTAATTTTTTGGACCTTTTTAATGGACGATTCTAAATGGTTTGTGTTTTTTTTTCAGTATATATGGACCTGAAAAACGTAACCGTAAAATCAATGGTAGAACTTCAGCCTAAACGCTGGCATATAGCATTAATTAGCATGTAGCGCTATCTCAGCAGTCACAACTTTGTTTTTTGCATTTTAACAACTTTTTAATTTATTTAATGTGTAATTTAATGTTGGGGCGTACATTTCGGCTGTAAGGTCACAGTCGGTGTTATGTTGAGATTGGTCTGTTGCAGCAGTCTTTTGCATGCACAAAGTTTACATAAAAATTAGGAATTTTAAAGCTTGGATTTGAGGCTCACAATATCAAGGTCAAGGTAAAATTATCCCCTATAGGGAAATTCATATGGTTAACATTGCAAGTCTGCAGAATTCTGCCATTTGACCTGCTACTTCTGACAAACTTTGGAAGGAGAGGATGTGTTAGATCAGCTAAGATTGCAAAATTTTTCCTAAAATGAGCTTATTATACAACTGTATTGCAGATGCCTGGTCCACTCCAATGACCCTACTGGCTAATTTGATAATGCGCTGCAATTTCATTACCATGTCATTAAATGTCATTACCATGAACAGAGCTCTTATTATTTATCTATGCCTAGGTAAATACAGTTTTTTTATTCTATAGCACCTTTAACATTTTTTTTCTTTTAAATGACAATATTAATCAATCATAATGAACATCCCTAGCTAAATATATTCATATTTTACATTGTGAAATCTTTTTTTAGGTGTTCCAATATTTTATCTTTAAGTCACTGCAAGAAAACTGAAAATCCAAACCTCCTATAAAGAAAACTTCAAATTCTTCTGGAGTTGTCCAAGTTTCAGCTTTGAATTATTAAAAAACGTAGAACTCATTCCAAACTCTTAATAAACAGAGAAAACTTTTTTTTAGTTGCTAGTTAGGGAAGATCATCAAAGGCAATCTTGTGCCAGTCATTCTCTTTTCATCTGTTTGTGGAAAGTGGAAATGTTTTTGAGAAAAGATTTGTGTCAGGTAGTGGTGGAGATTTTAATCTATTTGTGGTCTGAGCTTTTGAATCACTTCACAACATTTGTTCACTGAATTGTTTAGTGACCCTTTCTGCAGGTTGCATCATTAAACCAATAGGGAGGACGAATGTCTTTGTTATGAGCAAATCTTTAATTCAAGTTCATTAAAAAATAAGTACAATTTTATTACCCTTTTCTAACATTAGCATGTCTACAAATCTCAAACATTTTTGCATCATTTATGAATGGCACTTAAATGCTTTGCTGATAAAAATTTAAAGGTTTAAAATGCATCCAAAGAAGTAACACCACTGTAGGAAGTGTATAAAAACAATCAGTTTGCTGACAGGATTTGTTCAAAAACAGATTCATTCATGAACAAAGCACTAATGCTCATATAAGCCTTTCCTGAAGAGGCGGCCCACTTGGAACTCCCAGAAGAGTGAAGGGTCTCAGCACAGACAAACTCTGAGCTATTAGCATGAGACTCGAGAGACGGGGGCCAGCTTTTACTCGCTGTGTTCTCGCACTTACGCCTTTCTGCAAACAAGCTGTCATTATTCTGCCCGACGAGCCAGCAAACACATTGAGTCAAGAAAAAACACAGTGCCACTTCTCTACCATGTCCTTCTCATCCTGAATCATTACATGGCCATGTTGTTTTTCCGCTTGCAATGTTCTTAACTGGACCCCTACCTGCCTCCTCTTGAAGTCCCGTTGAGATTTGTGCTTGTTCAACAATAAGGAGAAACACACTGCTGCTTTCCTAAGTTTAGTATATGACGCACTTTTCAGCCGCAGTGGACATTCTTTTATGACCTTTGCTGAGGTTGTCAGTTGTTATTTTTTAGGGGGAATATCATCCTATAGTTAGTTGTGTTACATTGCAGACACTTTTTAAAGTGCACCTATTTCTTTGCTAAAAACGTTATTATGTGTATTTGGTATAATACAATGTGTTCGAGTGGTTTATGGCAACATATTTTACATTTTTGTAGCTCCAGATATACTTCTTTCCTCAAACATATTGATTTTGTACAAAACTCATTGATCTGAAAGTGCTGTGCCCCTGGTCGGCCAGCTAATCTGTACGTTGTGATTGGCCTGAATACCAGCCGGACATCAGCCGGAAATGTGTCGCTCCTTACCATGTTTGAAAGATTCGCTCACAATGCAATGCTAACAGGAGTTAACTTACAGGCTGAGTCAAAGCGGGAGGAATTATGAGAATGTCGGTCTTGTCTACGTCACCAATCCCAAGAAGTAAACTGTTGCCTACAATCCGTGTGTTTGTTGTAGTCAAGAAGAGAGATTTATGTTGGACACGATAACTCACGTCATTGTTTACTTTGGGGTTTGTAGCTTTCGCATAGCGTTAACATGAACTAATACACACTTACACACCAAAGGAAATGTAAAATCGTGAATCGGACCATAGTTGCTCTTTAAGACATTACATTGTGTCCAGTTTTTGTTAATGCATTGGGTGAAAAATATTTTATACTGTGTCTGAGACATCTTCGTATTGTCCTGCAGCATTTATAGTCTTTGATGAATGTTATCAGAGGCCGATACATTTTTCAGGCTTAGACTGTACTTCTGTGAAAGTGTATTTGATTGATTGTCCTTTAACCCTTTAGAACCCGAACAAAAAATAGCCTGTTTTCACACTTTTTTTGGCGGTCAAATTCTAACACAATGTGCCATCATCAAGTGCAAGGTACCTTTTTTGGAAAATAAATGACATTCAATAAAATACAGTTATTGATCATTACTGTGTGTCAGTGGCGAGGCCAGAAATTTTTAACTGAGTGGATTTCGGTGAAATAGGGTGGACCTCTTGCCTACTCTCAAATTAAATTATTTTACAATGTAGTAATGGTTTAACAGATTACACATTTTTTTGAGTCATGGATCAAATAATTTTTAGATCAGCAAAATAGGGAAATAAGAACTCTAACCTAACACTCTATAACTTACTCTTCAAATCGCCCCTTTTGCTCTTCGTGAAAACAGCAGCAATTGGCTTAGGGAAAGCAAGAAATTACCATAATAAACCATATATTGCCAAAAAGCGCAATTTATGTACTTTCAGGAGCAACTTCAGGTAGAATTTGTTGATTTATTCTGGTTTAATAGTGTTAATTAAATATTAGAATAAAATGCACTTCATGATACATTCAATTAATCCAAAACTTAAGTGTGGTCTGTAGATTTGAATGTAAGGGGGCGTGTACACCAAATCATTTAAAGCGTAACTAAACCCTAAACCAACTTTTTTAGTTAATGATCTGTAAGAATGGGGCTTTATTAGTGCTGTTCATTGATTTTAGTAAGTTTTTTGACATTTGGATGTAAAGTGTTTCAATACTACAATATATGGTGTAAAAAACGTCTGAGTGCTGCCCTCTTCAGGTTGAACGGTGGCTACTGCAGTTTAATTTTCCTATTGGATGGTGAGTCCAAAAAATTACTTGTGACGTAAGCAGGTTCAAGATCACCACGCCCTTGTTACGATCTCACCACACACTTAGTTTGTCCCCTCTATCTCCTTGGGATCTGCCCACTTTTCTAGCATTTTTCAAATATTGCCAGTGGTTGGAGTCAGGCTCTGACCAGGGGTTTAGTTACGCTTTAAACACGTTTGAAAACGGCTGGCGGATGCCGATTGTGGGCGCTTGCCAGCGTTTTTTCAAGCGGTAATAATACTTCTGCTTTGTTTATCAGTCGTTAAACGATGCAACGGTTGGTTGATATTTGTCCCGCCCTCCTCCACTGTGATTGGACGGCCTAGTAAAAAGTGACATTGGCGAGCTGAACATTTTTTAACTCTGGGTGCTCAGCCCTGACGGTGGATAAAAACACCAGCTGCTGGTGTTTTGGAAAAGCATGCCGCTTCCATTGGAAACCATTGAAAATATATGCCACCTGCCTGGCATAAACGCCTTGTTACATGCCTCCCTACACGGCAATGTAAATTAGCTTTTACCTAAAATAAACTATAGTATGCAGACAATGCATGCCTTTATTTGTGATTAAATTACTAGGCATGAAAAAGCTGAAATGATAAAAGCATTTAGGGCTTAAAAATGTACACCAGTAATGACGCCACTTGTTAGTCTCTGAGAATGTGCATAATTGACTGGTAATGTGAAAGAGACTTTTAATATTTAATCGACAGTGACCTTTATGCATGCACGCTTGAGAGCTTGCCACACAGCTGAAAGATCACAACTTTGTTGTTGTTTCCATTGCAATTTTAATTTTCTAAATCACAACAAAGCCTCTAATAAAATAGTAATTAAACTGCTCCGTAGGTGAAGAGGTTTTTTATACAGATAAAAGAACTGCATGTTCCCTTTGGCTGATTTGTCTATTCTAGTTATGTTTTGGCAAATCGCAAACACTATTTAACAGTTGATGTTCAATTTCTGAAAGACCCTACAATTTTTGATACTGTGGTGGCAAGTTCTTTAATGTAGGGAAGGATTAACATATATATTGGATGAACAGCATGTATGACTGTGCTTCCTATCCGATAGTGAAACTGAAGATGGTAAATACTCCAGGATTGACTTCCATAGCTATATTTTTTCTGTTTGGAGGGAAGGAGAGTTTAGATTTAGAATAAACCCAGTAATGAGGATTACATACTATCACTTACTTGTAGTCAAACATTTGCTTGATCCTTAAGAAACAGTTTGTGAGCCGACTATTCAATAAAAAAGCAGTGAAAGAAAGTACTGTCACAGAATCCTGTGTCCATTCAAGTCTGCCCTTTAATCCTCTTTTTATAATGAGAAGCGGTCAGGGATAAGAACTGACCTTGGTGCTTTGAAATGACACTGCCTTTCTCTGCCTTTGAAGGAATTCACGGGGTAGGGACACAAAAAGGTTTCTTAAATAATATTTGAGTGCAGGACCTTTAAATAACAATTTGTTACATTTAAAAAAGGTGCATTATTATGAACTTAGCATGTTGAGACATCAAAGGTGTAGCGGAGGATTTTTTCGAATTTTAGAAAAGAACCGCCTTGCACTTGCAAAATGCAATTGCGCAACACTTCTGATTGACAACTATGAGGACCAATAGCCTTTATGATCCACCCAGAAAAAGAAAATCCTCCGCAATACCTTTAAGTAACATGGATTTCAAGTAAATTGTTTTTTATTTATTAAAGAGTTTTTAAAGAGCAACAGTTATCCAATTCACGATTTTACATTTCCTTTGGTGTGTAAGTGTGTATTAGTTCATGTTAACGATATGCAAAAGGTACAAACCCCAAAGTAAACGATGATGAGAGTTATTGTCTCCAACGTAAATCTCTTTTCTTGGACTACAACAAACACACGGATTGTAGGCAACAGTTTAATTCAAGGGATTGGTGATGTAGACAAGACCGACATTATCATAATTCCTCCCACTTTGACTCAACCTGTTAGCATTGCATTGTGAGCGAATCTTTTAAACATGGTAAGGAGTGTCACATTTCCAGCTAACGTCAGAGGTATTCAGACCAATCACAACGTACAGATTAGCTGGCCAATCAGGGACACAGATCCAAATCGATGAGTTTTGTACAAAACCAGTGCGTTTCAGGAAGAGAGGAAAATTTGAAAATACAAAAATGTATGATATGTGAAAAAAATTATGTTTTAGCCATAAACCGAACATATTGATTTATACCAAATACACAAAATAACATTGTTTTTTAGAAATGAAATAAGTGCACTTTAATAATAAAAATAGCTTAAATTAATGCAGTATTTAAATTAAAATAATTTAATTAACTGTATATAGTGCTTTTCACTATCAAAACAAAACAGCAAAATAGTATGTTACATAATCACTACACTGTATAAGTAAAAGTGGTATTGACTAAAAAAATGAATCCAATTGGTAACTCATAAAAATTTGACTTTTCCCACTTTGAGTGAAAGATTTAGATTGAAAATATTTAAATATTTTTTTTTTAGGAGTTACATTTAACATAAGTTTTTAAGTACAGCAGCTTTCACTTTTTACTTTTACTGTTTAGACAGTAATTAGAATCAAGCATGTGGTCTGGGGTAAAAATGTAAGTCGGCGTCTCTGACTCAACAGTGCAAACAGCATTTAACAGGCGGCAAACACTGACCATCCTCACAAAAGCAGCTCTGTTGAGACAAATGTAAGAGAGTCCATTAAATGGGTTTGTGAGCCAGAGAGAAACGTAAACAACTAATAAAAGACAAACAACTCTGCTGAGACGTAGCCTACAAGCAAACATGCAAGAAATCTGGAAATTTGATTGTAAAACAGAGGTTAAACCACAAAGATAAACAACAAGAACTAGTGGTGTTTGCAAATGATAAATTTTCAAATTCCAGAAGTGGGTGGGCGAAGTCTGTGTAAAGTCCGATATTAAATGTTTTCTCCGTTTCACAAAACAGAAAAAAAAATTGTATTAACCACCCAACCAAATTTGAATGATTAAAAACAAATTCTTGGAATCATGAAATAACAGGCAGGATTCTATGCTCTTAAACACTGGGGGTGTGTCTTCTGTCAGTGCTTAACCACGCCCACTTGCAGGAAAGCTGCTGTCTCTCTCAACTTTTGAATACCTCTACAACCTGAATGGATACTCGCAATTGTGTTAGGGGCGGGGCCATGCCCAGTGACTCCAGTGCATCATCAAGCCACCATTTTAGCCCCGCCCCCAAATAATCCTGAACACAGAATTGCGGAAAAAACTGTTTCACTGTGTAACACCACAGTTCAGTACTACACATTCTTTGTAACGTGTTTACGCAATCCACTTCTAACATTTTATAATGTTTTTAGAAACAACTCACTAAAATAACTTTACACAGACCTCAAAACTATTTGTAATGCTTATGTCTAAAACCAAGGCTTGGTTATCCTTTCGGCACTAAGTCTAGTATAAACTCTGTATGAATGCACTAGTGCTAATAGGATTAGACCCCAAATTACAGGATTTCATTCTTGTGTGCCAGACGTACAGAGAATACTGACCTTTATAAATTCCCCCTGCGTGGTGTGATAGCAGAGTGCATGCACAGTATGCCCGCAATAAAAAAGGATACACTTAAAAACAAAACCTGCTGCTGTGAGTTCGTCCTCTAAAATGTTCAAAGAATGTTATATGCCTAGCAAAACCAAGGCTCTGGAGAGCTGAGACGTGGTGTAATGCTGAATAAACGGGATTAATAGGTGAGACTTTTTTTACTGACAGAAAGGCCATCTCTTTTTATTGATAGCATAAAAAGATACGTTTTCATCATATTGATTTTTTTGGCACTGCTTCAGTACCTTATGTAAGAAATAAAGCACAGCCAAAAGTACCATTCAGTTGCATAGTGTCCAATCTAACAATGCAAGATATTTAGTAACTCTTTATAATGAATACTTTGATATGTATTACTTGTAAAAGTTCCCTAACTTTCTATATTACATTAGTCTTTATGAATGGGATGTTAGGAGGGTAGCAGTCTTAAACCAATATGTAAGGGAAATGACCTCACCAGCCATTGTAAGTGCAGTCACTAGAGCATGTCTCATCCCCCGAGACTCAGTGTGACCTTTAGTTACAAACACGCTTTATTTCTCACTCCCTGTCTCTATGAGCCACACGTAAATGAGCCGAGCTGAATCAGTGAATTCCAGACAGCTCCTCCTTACAAGTGTGCATGGGAATCTTCCTTTTGTGACCCTGAAAGTAAGCATCGAAATGGTTGCCACAACAACCTTGCCTGGCCATTTGGAAATGAAAAAGAAAAAGAGAGAAAAAGAAAGGGAGGCATCAGATTTTTCTCCCGAGAAACAGTCCCAAGTTATGTTGCATGTGTCTCCAGTAAAGATTCTTAACTGAAGTGATGTTACAGTCCCACACACAGTGCATGTCGTTGCCAAGACACCAAAGTATAAATAATATGAACTACGCTAGCCACATTAAAGGGGCGGTGAATTTGTCGATTTTATTGTTTTATACTGTTGCCTGATGTCTACTTCTGATGTCCACGTGGTTTTTACATTCAAAAACATCAAAAACAATAAGTAATAGGCTATTTTGTAACATAGATTAGTGGCTGTCTGGAGAAATGGTTCGTTTGAAGGGGCGGGCCGCATTGAAGACCTGGACGTAAACACCCACTGCTATGATTGGACGGCTTCATTCCCCGTCATTACATGTGGGGAAATGTTTTAAAAACATTAATGTGATAAAAATAGCAGCCGAACACAAATATGTTTGAGCCACAAAAGATTCTGGGTGCTAAATATGATACGCATAAATGACAATACGTATATTAAAGTAGAAACAAAACTCGACGTGACTAAATTACCGTATACAACACAGTAAGCGCGCATCAGAATCTAAACTGCGGCTAATAAATCCTTATCAATAACTTTGTATAATTCGATTGTGCTTGTGAGGTTGCTTTTACATTCACGTAATGTTAAATACCACAGTTATATGATAAAAAATAAGCTTTGTTGAGTGTTTGACCTTTCAAACGTAACTCGCCTAAATTACCGTATACAACACAGTAAACGGGCATCGGAATCTAAACTGCGGCTGATAAATCCTTCTTTATAAATAACACTGTATATTTCTACCGTTAAATTACAGTCGTGTTGTTAAGTGGTGTATCTTTATTAATCGTTTAATGTTTTTAGTACATTAAAACAGTCAAACATACGTGTTTAGACACGGATGTTACAACAGACATATCAAGCGATCTCTTCTAACAAAGCAATAGTGAAACGCAGTAACTTAAATAAAGTAAAATGTCTTACTGTGTAACGTTATAATGCTGTGTCATTGTTGTCAGATCCAATATAAGTGGTGCTTTTAATCACAGTCTCTCTGCAAATCCAGCATCGACTTCTTTCCAAATAAATCCGTGTACACAAAGTTAACA
The DNA here is from genome assembly GCF_030506205.2 of Paramisgurnus dabryanus. Classification (NCBI taxonomy): domain Eukaryota; kingdom Metazoa; phylum Chordata; class Actinopteri; order Cypriniformes; family Cobitidae; genus Paramisgurnus; species Paramisgurnus dabryanus. Next base: position 18,039,346 of record NC_133344.1, read on the forward strand.
AACACTCCCCACACGAGCTGGAACTTCTTAAAAAGCAAACTTTTTCCAGGCATTTAATGTTATGTTCCAAGCCTCCGAATTAAAGTATTTAGCTTCTGTGTTGTTCCCACGCGGTTCTTCCACAACCGAAAATGCGTTTCCAGTCTATCATAAGAGATCACCGCGTCAAAATAAAAGTCTCTCAGAAAAAATGTATTTAAAAGTCATTTTGGTTACATTTGTCAATCTTTAAAGACATATTTACTTGTTGAGACACACGTGTGTCACGCGAAGCTGTGGGCGGGACTTCAAAAGTGGTCCTTGTATTTGGCTATGGGGCGGTGCTTCAATTTTACTTTGACGTCATAGATTTCCGAATTCCACACTGGCTTGTTATACTGGCTTGGTGCCAAAAACTGTTATATTTCAGGAGCACGGACGTTTTCAGTTCTGAAACTTGCAGGATGTTCATTTAAGTATGATGACCTCTTATATAACAAATTATCAAGTTAAAATTGAGTATTTGATTCACCGCTCCTTTAATGTTGTTTTATTTGGTTCTGTGTTTAGTTTTAAGAGGTACATCTCACACAAAGGTGATACTACGATGAAAACAACTGAGCTACGATAGAGAATCATGTAAGAAAAATTGTAAATCAGTCAGACGGGACTCACAAATCATGTGCACGGATGGTGTAGTAAAATGTTTTATAAGCGTTATGTTACAACGAATTGCTTGATAAAAACAGAAATAAAGTGACATGCTAGACCAGTCTGATCTTATGAGAATTCCTACGTATTTTATGAGTCGGCTAATTTGTGTGAATTCGTACAAAGTAGATTGTACAAAAACATACGATTATTATACATACATTATAATATTATACAATATTTTTTAAAAATCATACAAAAATTTACGAATGTGGTTGTACGAATGAATACATATTAGCCACCTCGTAAAAAATATATGAATTACTAAGAGATTGGGTTCGGTCTAGCCAATAGCGTTTACTTCCGTGTATTGCGCTGCGCAGCTCAATCGGTTTTTGACATCTTGCAAGAACGACTTGATTTTGGATCACTCTTGTGATGCTATGATGTCATAGGCCGATAAGTCTGCACAGTTGTTGTTATAGAAAAGTTATAATGTCCATCCATATTTATTTTTCACTATTTTTATTAAGATACAAACAGAAAATACAGGAAATTTGTACACAAAATTAAAAAACAAAACAATTTTCTGCAGATATGCATCACTTTGACATATATTTTACTGTAAGAAAGTTATTCACACTTAATTTACACTACCCCCCTCCAAATTTGTATATTATTCGATATTCATATTTTTCATATCGCTCAATATGATAATAGGGACATTACTACATTACATAACAGGGGTAAACGCTTTTAAAAAAAATTTAACGTTGAAAACATTGAGAATAATGTAAGTAGATGTGTGAACAAAATATATAACACTGTGCAAGTGATTTTTAGATATTGCAAAAATCTCTGCACCTTTCATTTTCTTCTAACCAATAGCAATATTCACAGGTTTTTCATCGTGTCCAAAGTTGGTTCTTCATTTAGATCCAGATATGCCACTGATGTTTAAGAGGCTGGTTCTGTGCTTATTCTCCATGTCTGATGGCAGGAGACTGATGGTGGGCACCGTGGGCCCCTCGCTCTCCACAGTAACCAAATAAGGACAGTCTGCAGACTGGTGATTACATGGGAGACGAGTGGAACAGAGCTGGCACAGCTCAGGCTGAGCGGAGCCTTCGGTCTCATTTATAATAATAAATCTGTCCATCACATGGCTGGACATGCTGTGTTAAGGCTGTACTGATAACATGTGTCAGCCATTGTCTGACATGTGTGGAACTTTTATTCTGTGTACAGTATATGTGTATGTGTATTTGTGTCAAAACACACCCGTTGGTAAAATGCGTTCATAAATCTTAGTAATAAGGGCCCATATTTCATTTCGCATTTACTTTTTAATATATATTTCAATTAAAAGGCATGCACGTGATTTCTACACTTTTCTGAAGGTGGTTCTACCAAATCCACTCAACCGTGTCCTATTATGCTTCAAGAAAATATGAGCTTGAAAAAATATTGGTCTTAACAAAACGTAACCCTTAGTTATAGATTAACTGCTAGGTTTTCCTTAAACTCTTTGAAGTCGTTTTATTTTCAGCGGAAACCCAACCTTTAATACCTGAACTGCTGCCCAGATCTACTACAATGAAATGCCAGTGGTGTGTTTGTTGAATATTTTTGATGTTAGGTTTAAAACGTGTGCAAGCATTTAATAAACCAAGAGGTGGCCTTTCAGTGGGAATATCACAGGTGGAGGAAAATTACATGGATAAAGAAAAAGGTCATGTGTGATTGCTTGCCATTTGGCGGTTGCTTTTAGTCCAAGGGATATAATGATTGAATTCATTTTAGATGTTTCATTCACCATAGCACAATGGGAGAAACAGCCTCTAAAATCAATCCTTGTGGGTAAGGTCAGTTTGTTTTGGATAAATGCTTGTGTTGAATTCTCCTTAATGTTTTATCAAGCTGACAGACACAATGTACACAGTGTGGAGGACTAAACTAAATAGATTTCTTTTAGTGGATACAGTTTGTGTAGCTTGTTTCCACTTTACCGCAAGCCAAACAAACTCATAAACACAATATCCTAGGCCTACGGGATTTGTGCAACTATTTTTTGTTCAGAGAATTTGACTTGAGGTAAATTGTGAGTTGCTATATGGACATATTTTGTTATCTGTTAGGGGTGTAACGGTACGCAAAAATCACGGTTCGGTGCGAACCCCGGTTTTGAAGCCACGGTTCGGTTCATTTTCGGTACAGTAAGGGAAAAATGCAAACATTAAACTGCAGGTTGTTTATTACTATAAACTTTTTTTTTACAATTTGTTTACACTTTTTTTTTAAAACAGTTTTTATTAAAATATAACATATAAAATATATATAAAATGAAAAAATAATAAATAAAATACTACTGCAAAGTTCTTTTTTACATTATTTTATAACAGTAGGTAACTCTTTTCTTAACCTTCTCTTAAACTTTTTCTACTAAAACCTTGAACTAACAAATTCAATTCCTGAATACATTAATGAACTATTAGCCTACATTTTTGCCACCAAAAATTTTCTGTTTTGATTTATTTTGGATTGTTTAACTCACAGTATTGAATTGGCTATGTACCATCTCTGTATAAAAAATAATATTACTGCTCTATGTGTAACTGCATAGCAAGCAACATGATGATATACTTATTATACACTCATTTTGAGATTAGTGAGCTGCATACATAGCCATCTTTGATCTTTTGCACGTTTATCCTAATCTTTGCTTGTGTCGTCAATGTAAGCTGCCTGTGACTTTACTAACGAACCCCTCCGTAGCTGAGTAACAACTGAGTAAGCCCGGGTTACAGCTCTTCTCTGTCCCGACCAGCTGATCGCATTGTGACAATGATATGATTGACGTGATGTGCAGATGAAAAATCTGATCACGCATTCCTTATTCTCGCTGTCACAGAAAGCGCGTCTCATGAATGCGTAGCAACGAAAGACGTGCATCCTCTCACGCACTTTTGAAAGAACAAAGCAGCGCGTTGACACGCGTTTAACATGCGCTTTTAGATATGACACGTAAACGTTTACACCAATAATCAAACGGATATACAACTAAGTAAATAAAAATCTTTCTGCGGGCCGAATTATGTTATATGTTTGACAGAAGACTTGCGCTGAACGCGGAGACTTCCGCCACTTAATATGTTCGTGCGGAAACGCACGTATTATGTTCCGCACAGGCGCACACAAAATGCATTCGGCCTTTCGGTGCACGCGTGCACCGTGCCGAAAGCCCTGAACCGAAACGGTCCGGTTCGAATACACGTACCGTTACACCCCTATTATCTGTAGACGTAGACTCTAATGATATTTAACCTGAACTCTTTGCATCTCTAAAGTCAAAACTATTGATTCACCATGTCACTTATAGCAAGCTGTTTTTTGCGAATCTCAAATTCTCTTTCATCAAAAGTTGTAGACAACACCAATTATCCTGCAAAATGTCGGACTTTGAAGACGAGTCAGGTACCTCACCTCAGATCTGAATCTTCTGTCATACTTGGTTCATTTCTTTTTCTCTGACAGGCCATCACAGAGCAAATTTTCTTTCAGTTTGAAGATGTTTTTTCCTGCATAAAAGCACCTCTCATAAGTCCTTTAGATACCGTATCATCAAAAGCATCTCTCTTTATTTGTCAAGGTCAGAGGTGATGTGCTTTAAAAGGATACTCGTTGGTTCTTTAGCTCTTTAGCATTTCATCTCTAAGGTTTTTCCTAAAGTGCAGCTTTCTCAGTGCCTGACTCTAAATCTTCAGGTTGGTGTTTTTGTGAATTGTTGCTAAGAAAAAAGGTATTGAGTGTAAAGTAGACTCGCTCCATACAAAAAAGCTCTGAACAGGTGCTGCGCACACACATTTCCTTGATGTACCCCAGCACGCACATTCACACGCACTATAAACCGATCTGACGTGCGTGTCTCACCCTTTGCATGAAAGTGAAATGGGGATTGCTGGACGTGACAGGTTTACAGAGCGTGACAACTGGGCAGAGGAGGGGTGTGCAAGGGTTGGTTTGACCTGTGTAGTGTTGCCAAAAGCAAACATCGGCACTTTAGGTTGATACTGATAGCTTGTTACAAAAGAACCAGAACAGAAAGCTTGTAGATTAAAGTCTCTCTCTCTTCCTGTCTATCTTTTACTCTATCTTAGCATGCCAACCGGACAAGAGCCATGCACTTGCCAAACGCTGATTAGATGGGTCTCTCAGATCTTTCATTGTGTTTTGTGATACTGTATGCAGAAGGTAGCAGTAAATGTTTTTGTGTGTGGGTCTGTAGGGGACTGTGTGTGTGTGCACATGTGTGTGTTGGTGCACAACATATCAATACATAATAATTATTCTAATATCACTATATCTTAATATGCCTGTAGGAATTAAAACCTAAGTGGAATTTTGGGATAATTTAAGATTATTTGAATCTTCGGAATTTTTTCCCTTAGGGTCCTTTAGAGTTGTGTTCACATTCCTACAGTGGCGGCTAGTGCAAAAAAATGTAGGGATCGATCTGGTCCAAGCTGCTTAATCCTTTATTTATTCTTCACGAATGCTTTGTAAAAGGGGGGTTTTGTAAAAATAAAAGCGTCTTTTTTCTTTCATCTTGAGATATTTCACTTGCTTCCATTCATCAGTACTGTACTGACAATCTGCAGGCTGTATAGACGATTTCATCGGACGCATGTGATACACGTCTGGATCTGAACTTCCGGTTTCGTTTTTTTAATGGTCTGACTAGTTGCTAAACTGATCTCTTGATAAATGCCTCGTCGAAAATAACAAATGTTTTGGTTTCCTAGGTAATCTATTGTTGTTTTTTTGCTTGTTATATAAATAAACTACGTTTAAAGTACTTTGTGGTTATTTATTATGAGCAGAGTTTACCGGAAATTACGTGCGGACCGCGACAGCCACTTGTTTATGTTGTTACTGCTGAAACCGTCTATAACTGAGAACGGTCCAATCACATGAGTTCGAAAACATAAAAAAACTGTTGATCTGCTAACAACAAAGGTGGCAGAGTGCTGCGCCCCAAGGATAATCTGAAACAAGCCAATTAGAGCTCAGCCTCAACTCACATGCTTTAAAAAGTTAACTGATCTACATAAACACCTGCTAGGCCGGCGCCCCAGACACACACGTATGAGTGAAATACAGTTTTTTTTTGTTGATAAAACGCCCCCACAGCGCCCCCTAATGACTGACTGCCACTGCATTCCTATACGTTTGTTTGACTAGAAATGTCTAGTAAATGTCAAGTTATAAATCCGGAAGCCGAGAGAGATCGTGTCCTATATTTATTTTTGCTTGCTTGTTTTCATGGGATCTCAACTTAATTTTCTTGTGATCTCGAGATAACAAAAGTTTTTTTTATGTTTCTTGACATATGTGTATTATGACTTTTTATGTTTATGTTGTGTGTCAAACAAATGCAATGTTGTGGAAAAGAATTTCCCCTTTGGGGACAATAAAGTAAGTTAAGTTTTCTCGTGATCTCGACATAACAAATGTTCAACAAACAGTATTCTTGTGATGTGATTAAAGCTTACGTGTACTCAATTAAACATGTTGTTTTATTTGTAGCTGACAAAAGCATATTTTGATAAATTAGCATGGATGAAAAAATTTGATTTTCCTCGGATCATGGATTCGCTCAATCTGAAATACATTTGTAAATAATTGACAATTTGATAGTGGTGGATTTAGGGACCGTCTCTAAAGTAAATCCATAATATATACGTTTAAACTTTAAACAGCATTTAAATGGAATGACTAAAAGTCAACAAACAGTCACAAAACCGACTGTAAAGTGTTCATGTGGTTGTCAGCTATAATGCACACTTTTAAGATTTTTGATATTTATTCAAATAAATTGTTAAATACTTTTGAAGATAGGAACATGCAAACATTCAACTTTATTTATTTATTACTGTAAGTCTATCAGCAATTAGCTACACGTGTGGTAACCACGAAGACCCCAACTCATATGCATCAGCAGTCCACTTCAAAAGAAACGAAAATATGGACAGGAACTTATAATGACAATAGACCTTTTGCGTGTTTGCAAACAGAGATGACGTTTTTTGTGGGCGGAGCCCAACTGGTGGCAGAAAGTGAATGCTTCTCAACAGCTGTGTGAAGTGTTTTAGCATTAAACTGTGATTTTTAAGGATCCCGTGTTCTGTAGAAGTCTGTTTCCCCTATATTTCTCTTAAGTGTAATGTTTCTTATAACGTTTTCACCAAGTTACGTTTATTTTTTAAATAAATTAAAAGTTTTAATGGCTTGGCCACTGATATGCTTGCATGTATGTAATGTATATGTATTGTTCTTTATTGGTAAATCAATTATTTTTACAGTATGAATCTCTGAAGTACTTATAAGAGCAATACTATCATGTATTCTGTATAATATCATTTATTAAACATTTAATCATTTCCTGTTTTCAATTTCTTCCTTATATTTTTATCCTACGTGTTTGATCTAAAACTATTATGTTTACATACAAATTAATTCGTATAGGCCTGTTTATATATTATTACTTTACATCGTGTGTGTGTGTGTGTGTGTGTGTGTGTGTGTGTGTGTGTGTGTGTGTGTGTGTGTGTGTGTGTGTGTGTGTGTGTGTGTGTGTGCGTGCTATGTTTATATATTTATTAGTAAACATCATAATTTAGAACAAACAGGAAGAAGACATAGGCTAAGATATATGGTAAAAAGAAGTAATAGAAAATGAAAAAAAAATACGAAAACTTTAATAAATGGTAATATTATTGATATTATGAACTAATTAAAATCTTTAATCTTTCTAAATAAATTATAAACGTAACGTGATGAAAACGCTATAAGAAACACATAGAGGGATCAGACTTCGACAGAACACCGGATATCTTCTCTAATTATTTTCTATTCAAATAATTAAAAGATTTTCAGATGATTTCATCACTCCAGTCTGTCCGGTTGAGGGCTTTTATTGCAACCATAAACACCTACGTTTATCTTCAAATGGTGTCTTCGACGACGATATACTATAAAAATGAAGGTCATCTATTTTGGCATTCCTATTCTGACACTCAACAGCACAACAAAACATTTTCTAGTGAGTTATATTGTTCGTTTCACTCGTGTCTCATTTTTATTTCCACTGTTTTTCTGCCACCACATGCGCGCGTGGCGTAACTGTGACTTCGACTCGCAAAAGGTCTATTGGATGATCATTTCAGGATAACGAGAAAACAAGCAAGCAAAAATAAAAATATGGATGACCTCTCTCGGCTTTCGTAGATAATAGTTTTTGGTCCAAAAAAGTATAAACTAATTTATTTATAAGATATAATATTTCCTTTAACACAGTATGCTCCAAATCTTGAATATTGCTATAAAAATATGTGTTTGTATGTGCAATTATTTTTGTCTGCTTTTACATTCTTTTATGGGAGAGATTGGAGAGTGTGTGTGTGTGTTTGATGTCAGTGTGTGGCTGTCTTTGTGTGCAGATTGTAAGTGGAGGGGATGCCCTGCAGGACCAAGCCCACACTTTGAATCCCACTTCAAACGTAGATGATAAAACAGACTAACTCCGATAGGAAGCAGACAAACCTTTTTTATTTTAATTAGAAAAGAAGCAATTAGACCTGAGATTCTCCTCACCGCTGCATCTGAGATTTTGACTGATATCACACTGTTTATGTTGAGATGAATAAGATACCCTTCTGAATTGGAAGAGTCAGCTCCATTAATCCTCAATGGGCTATATTAAAACTATTACTTCAAAGAGAAAGCCTTTGCCTACTTCTAAAAACTTACATTTTAGTCTTAACTGTACACTTTTGTTTGTATTAATACATATCATATAGTCCAATACAGTATCAAACATGGATAACTATAGTGTGGTGTGGCAATGACATCACACTGATTTTACTTTGCATGTCAATGTGGAGAAAGCATTTTAACTTCTCATATCACATATATTGGATTATCAAAATCATTAATGCAGTGTGCAAAATAACCCAGGGTTCAACTTTGTGGGCCACACAAATATCCAGATCCAGATTCACTATTGATTTTAATTTAGTTTTAAATGTACAAATTGCTAGGCTAACGTTGTGATACCCTAATAATACCAAGCACACACAAATATTGAGTAAAATAATACATTTTTATATGTATGTTTGATTTGTTTGTTCTGTAGGGGGCAACAGGCTAAAGAACCAACAGTTTCGGCTAAACTGGGCTTGGATCTCCTTGGAAAAAGAGTACTATCGGGTGGAGGAAGAGGCCAAGTTTCTGGAGGTGGTTTTAAGAAGAAGGGGCTACCTTGGCGAGACTTCGTTTGTTGGTAAGTGTGTTCAAGAGTACTTATTTTTACATCATGCAATGTTGATTTTAAAAAGTACACTGCAAAGGCTGTAGGTTAGTGCACCTGAAAAAAAATATAGGTGTAGAACTGTTTAGATAAAAATCTTGTCAGATGCTTAAAGTGAAAATGATCCTTCGTATGATACTACTATTTTTGGCCTTATGAACCTCTGTAGATATTGCAGCTCATGTCATCAGATTTGCTTCCTTGATTTGCATCATGACATGGCTGCTGCCCACATCTATAATGATAATGAGAAATCCTCTGACTCATGACAGTATTAAGGTATTAAGATCACCCACCCACGTCTCCATGTTCCTGGTTTCCAAAAGGGCAGATCTGGATAAACTACACTTGGCAGATAAACTTATTATCCCTGGAGACAGGAACCTCTCCTGGAAAAGGTCATGGATCAAAGCTTTGCATTACCATATTTTACTCATCTACGTAGAAAGCAATTAAGGGATTAAAAAAAAAGGGAAGTAAAAAAAAGACGGGCTACAGACTGTAAGATTAATTGCTGTTCAATTGGTGAGGTTAAAATCATAGATATAGAGTTAAGCAATAAAATACTTTCTTCTTATAATTTTCATAAAGAAAATAATTGTTTTCTTGTCTATGAGTCTGAAGGAGAGTGGAAACCAGACTTCAGATAAACTGATAATTAAAGTTGCCCTCTGGAGTGAGAGGAGTCAACCTGGTTCAAAGAACAAAGTTCAGTCTGGATTGTGTTTAGATTCTCTGCTTGACCGGACAGGACTGACCTCCAATTCACATTTTGGGCTTAATAATAGATTTAATAGCAAGGTCATTTTATTGCTGTTTTTAGTTTGGTTAATAGCTAAAAAGTCATTAGCTGTAAAGAAGCGAAGAGTTTGTTTATCTTAAATTCAAGCAGTGCAGTCTTATGAGGTTCAAAAGTTTGAGCCCATAATTGAAACATCTTTAGTTTGCTTTCTTTTCTAATTGCACTCCAAAAAAATATTTTCAAGAAAAATATTCTTAGTATTTTTGTTTGGTTTCAGTAAAAATATCTTAAATTCTGCTTTTTCTTGATGAGCAAAATGACCCAAGAAAATAAGTCTAGCTTTTAGACCAACAATATATAGTTTAAGTGAATTTGTGGAGTAAACAAGCAAAAAAATATGTCAATGGGGCAAGCAAAAGAATCTTGAAAATTTTTCTTAAACACTAAATTCAAGAAAAATCAAGAAAAATTTGCTTACCCCATTGGCAGATTTTTTTGCTAGTTTTAAGCACAAAATCAAATTTGATATTTTTGGTCTAAAAACTAGACTTATTATTTTCGTTTGGCTCATCAAGAAAAAGCATCTTAATTTAAGAATTTTTAGATATTTTTACTGAAACCAAAACAAAAATACCAAGAATTTTTTTCTTAAAAATATTTGTTTTGCAGTGTGTAAAGTCCTAATAAAATCAAAACTGTCTTTTAATCAGAGGTGGACACTACTTAAGTATTTTTACTTTCTACATAAAAGTACATTTTTAAGTATTAATATTTTATTAGTGTTTTTCTTTGGAAAGCATACATTCCAAAGCATATTATCATAATTTTTACTCCACTACATTTCATAATTTCAAGTTTTTGGTTTATATTTAATATTTAAGTTCAATAAACATCAATATTTTTTTTTACTTAAGTAAAAAGTACTTTCATATTTTACTCATAATTTTATGTAATTAGGTATTAAATCAATTTTAATATGCAATATAAAATGAATACACAGTATTCTATGCTTTAGAATGTAGTAAACATTTTTTTGTACATTTTTTCCCAAGACAAACACTCTGATAAAGCACAGATGCTTGGAAAATGTAACTAAAGTACTATTCCTCAAAATATCTTCCTTCGTGTTCATTAGAACAAGGAAATGTATACAGGTTTTTAACAACATGAGTGGGAAAATTATGAAAGAATTTTCATTTGATATTTTTAATAACCCAAAAATGTGTTCTGACTAATATTTACCCAGCATTGGGTTAGCAATAATCCAGCAGATTTTGGCTTTCCTATATTTTTATATTTTAAAACTTTATAACCAAGTTTCAATAAAAATATTTTTTATTTTACTTTTTGAGAGAATAGTGGAACCCATGTTTCCTGAACAAAGTATAGTTCTGATATCAGAATTTTGGGACAGACACAAAAGTTCAACCATCCCCAGAATATGCCAGTATGAAAAATTGATTCGTTTTCTATTTGCATGGTCAGCTAAGAAGAATGAGAAATCCAGTTTAGCCCTCTGCATAAAATTCACAAGTTAACTCTGACAGATTTTCAAAAGATTTTATAAAGCAAAATCCCTGAGCCACATGCCGAGCCAGGCCTCCATTCCTGAGCTCACCTCAGTTTTGGTCCAGGACCTCACAGTTAAATGAGATGCTTGCCTGCTGCTCGCTGGGCCTCGGAAACCTTCCTGTATTGAAATGAAAAGATGAGGAAGTCTTTGAAATGATGATTTTTATTCAGTTATTATTTCGATTTTTCCACAGTTGATATTCTCAGAATAATTGCATTTTATCCAGACAGGACATGACAGAACTTCTTAGTTTGTGTTGTACCTTAAATATTAAAGGACTTCTGAGTTTGCTTCAACGCAAAAAAAATTTATGTGGCAACCCAATTTCTCCTCCTTTACCAAAGCACATCAGTAGCACTGTCAGAATTCACGTTTCCGTAGTACCCTTCCCATCCTGTCTATTTCGACTGATTTCTTCATGTTTCTTCTCTAAGTTATATATTTATTTGTGGGTAATGTTAATCTTGTTGTCAATCATATTTTTCTTAGTGACCTTTGAGATTTCTGGTTTCTATTACCCGGAAACCCCTTGCTGTGCGTATGCTCGCTAACCAACAAAGCCTCCTTGCCACCCCCCATCGCGAAACCACTCACAGAGTAAAACCATCTTTGACCTATTGGTCAAAGATAACCACCAGTGGGCTATATGCCTCCTCTTTTCAAAGATGTTGAAGGACTAGTTTTCAGAGTTTTCCATTTCTTTTCTACAATTTGACACAACGCTCTCTTTGAAGGCATAGTGCCTTTATTACAGACCGGTTGCGTCACATCTGTTGCAATATTGACTTACAGAAAGCTCTCTACTCTGAAATGGGAAAGAGGTGATGCAGACTACTTTGTCAATCCCTTGAAAGAGATCTTCATTTGATGGCACACTCACAGCGGTTTTAAGATGTACACTACCGGTTTTAAAATACATGACTGAAATGTTAAAGTCGAAGTGAAATAGAAATAAAAAACATAATTTGTTTTGAAATATTGTGGTATTTTTTTTACTAATGACTTATCTGTGAGCTTCATTATTAAAATTTTTTTTTTTTATTAAAATCTCCTCCCCTTCTTGAAACAATCGGAAGTAAATCCTTCTTTACTTTCCGGTTATATGTTATGCCAGGTGGGCAGGGTCCGGGAAAAGAATAGTGTCCCAAAAGAATCTAAACTAGTAGTTACCCCCTCAACATTTACAATGATTAATGAAACGATATATACCGTACTGTCCACACTTCAGTCAATGCTCACAAATGATTATGTTTTAAATAGTTTTAAATAAAATGTACTCTCCAGGTATAGGCACCAAAGATGGCACAGCTGAAAAGGACAAAGATTTCAGAGGGAAGGCCCAGAAGCAAGTCCAATTTAACCCTGGCCAGACCACTGCCACCTGGAAGGTGCGCATCCTGTCGGATAGCCTGTTCGAGCAGTCCGAGACCTTTCAGGTTGTTCTGTCAGAACCTGTCATGGGTGCTCTGGAGTTCCCAGAGGCAGCGACAGTGGAAATCGTCGACCCTGAGGACGGTGAGCACACAAAAACAGAGGTCCCAGGTGCTGTGAATGGGTCACAATGGTAATCGTACTGATTACGGGGGTTTGAAAGTCATGCCAAATTAATCTTCAATTTGACAAAAAAATATGTTTTGGTCATTATGCATTCTCACAGTAGGCATTCTTTTATAGGACTTTGTTGATGTTAGTAATTTTATTATAAAATTTTATAAAATTTTATTTATTATTTTATTTTATTTTATTTTGTAATCTGATACTTGCATGTAGAACAGGATTGTAAAAAGCAAAAAAATGCAGGGTAAGACTTGATTTGACATCAGCCAAAAAAATTAATGATAAAAATATGTCCATCGTTTTTCAGACAAACACATTTTCGGATATTTTAGATAATGTTTTAGATCTTTCAGTTGATTAAATGTATTGTTACGGGGTCCACGACCTTCAAGTCCAAAAAAAGTGCGTCCATCCTTCACAAAATAAATCCAAACGGCTCCAGGATGATAAACAAAGGTCTTCTGAGGGTAATCCGCGCGGTGTTGTTGTAGAAATATCCATATTTAAAACTTTATTAACTAAAATAACTACCTTCAGGTAGCGCCGCCATCTTAGTCGCGTCCGCATTCAGGATGAGAGCTTACGCAGTCTACGGAGGCTACTCTGCTGCTGCTCTGTGCCCCCGCCCTCCGAATTTTTCATACGTCACGAAGAAAAGTGCGTACACTACGCTAATACTCTCTCCTGAATACAGAGGAGTCTAAGATGGCGGCTCTATCGGAAGCTAGTTATTTACGTTAATAAAGTTTTAAATATGGATATTTCTACAACAACACCGCTCGGATTACCCTCAGAAGACCTTTGTTTATCATTTTTAATTTGTGAAGCATGGACGCACTTTTTTTGTACTTGAAGGTCGTGGACTATGAGTGGACACCGTAACCTCACATTTTATCAACTGAAAGATCTAAAACATTTTCTAAAATATCCGAAAATGTGTTTGTCTGAAAAAACGATGGACATATGCAACCCGGACAGCTTGGGGGTGAGTAAATCATGGATTTAATATCATTTTTGGCCGTACTATCCCTTAAAAGGAAAAGTTTTTGATGACTCTATAATAATATGTGCCAAGAGCATTCGGTAAATATAATTCTCTCACTTTTGCATCTGAGCTCTTCACATGTAATTTAATATTAAATGTTTGGTTTAGGGCATGGTGCTCAATTCAAAACTAGCACTGCACATTTTGGCATGTGACACCTCTATCTTATTCAGCTCATTAGGAGAGAGATCCATGAACTGAACTGGGCGTGTTAGATAAGAGAGACATGTGCATACAGAACGTGCAGTGTTGAGGACCGTAAACATCATAAAACTAACTTGATTTTGAGACAGATTGAACCCACTAGACAAAGGTAAGTCTGAAAAGATTGAGAGGGCGTTACGCTGGGGGCGATCTTCACAGCTGTCACCTTTCTCTACATTGTAATCATAGCGTAATATCTCCACAACATCTGAATAACATCCTGCTAACTCCTCATCAAAACAGATGATACAAGTCTCTGTTTTGGCAGGATCTATGGTTTGTTTAGCAGGAGCAATTGTGGGAGAAATGGCTGAGTGATCTAAACCAGTGACCCAGGACACTTCATAGTTTATTGATTAACCTTGCATTGCCTATGCTGAGCACTCTTTAACCTTTTGCTATATAATTCTAGTGGCTAAAATGGAAATTGCCCATTTTATGCTGATGAACAAATCAAATCAATCTTTTAAACAAATCTGTGGTACAAAAATCTTGAAATAAGTTAAATTAATAGTATTTTTGTCTTGCTTTCAGTAAAAATATCAAAGAAATTCTTAAATTAAGATGCTTTTTCTTGATGAGAAAAATGACCCAAGAAAATAAGTCTAGATTTTAGACAAACAATATAAAATTTAAATGATTTTGTGCATAAAACATGCAAAAAAATCTGCCAGTGGTTTAAGCAATTTTTTCTTGGATTTTTCTTGAAATTAGTGTTTAGGAAACATTTTCAAGATACTAAGATTTTTTTCCTGAAAATAATTTTTTGCAGTGTACCCCATTGGCAAATTTTTTGCTTGTTTTAATTCACTTAAATTTGATCTTTTTTTGTCTAAAGACTAGACTATTTTCTTAGGTCATTTGGCTCATGAAGAAAATGCATCTTGATTTAAGAATTTTTTTATATTTGTACCACAAACAAGACAGAAATACTAAGAAAGTCCTTTTTTGCAGTGTGCTTTTTTGCTTTGCACATCCTGAAAGTACTAAAAGGTGGCATAGTATTACCACAGTCTTGTGTTCTTTTGAATGTGGTATTACCATTTTTGGACTTAAAGTCTGATAAGACTATGCTTTTATGTTGGATAACTATGTAAATTCACAGTATATGAACTGGCAGGGCCCTATGTAAAGACGGTGTGTGGGGGCCCTTATCCAAACTATTCATCTCAGCTTTTTTAATATTATTGTATATACACATGTATATTACTGTAGGTAGCTCTCACTGAGTAATTGCTGATATAATATTTAAACCAACAGTATTAAAAAAGTTGCATGCTGTGCTCATGGAAAGCGTCTACAGATGTGTACTGAAGCATGTCAAACAAGCGCAGAACAGGAAAGCAGCACAGAAATGCAGTATTATTGTAAAACAGTGAGCATAATTGATCTTTTAGGTCCCTTCACATGCCAGGGCCCTGTGTTCTTAGTCACCCTTTTTTACCTCACTTATGATACTGGTAATTATTAAGTACTTTAAGTTTATTATCTGATTCCATTACAGTACCAGCACTATTTTGTATTAGAATAAAGGGCATTCATTTATATGACATGTGGGTGATTCTCATGAAATCCAGACTTAGAAGGTGTCCAGCATCCGATTTTTTTAAAAGCCCTTGAAGCCAATTTTTGGGCTTATATAAGATTAAGGTCTGAAATTTCTATAAACATTATTTTTAGAGGATTTTAAAAATATTTCCTATAGAATTATTTAAATAAATTTTTTAGATTGCCATTATCAAAAATTATCATTACCGCAACATGATATTAAATATATGCATTTACAAACTCATGTTTCGGTAATGAGAACTAAAAAGTTGTTAAAAACTTTTATCTGGAGAGAAAAAAATAAGAACTGCTTACCTGGTAGCCATCTTGAGAGTCACAGTCAATTATGTCCCTTCCAACTATTTTTTTTAAAAATGTTAGTTCCTTGAGGGCTTGAACAATGATTGAAAATTGTTGCGGAGGATGAGAAAATTGGTCTTTGACACATTTATATTCCTTATTATTGTCTCTACATTTACCAATGATCACCAAGGACCACATTCTTCTTTACTGTAAATGTTTATAGTATAACATGCACTGAAGCTTTTTAAATTTTTTTAATTATAAATATTTCCATGTCAAAAAAACCAAATCCAGTCATGGACACGTTGCGGTAATGAGAATTTTCCTCTTAAATGTAGAAAAACAACACAATTGGTTTGTATAATGTCATTTGAAATAATGTGCAACATAGTACATGAAGAGATGTTTGTTACTATATGCTTTTTATTTTGATACTCTTACTTTGCATTTACTTTTTTATCAAAATGTTTCTTGACTCCTCATAAGTCTAATTTCGCGAGAATCACCCATATACATGTACTGTAGTTTAGTGCCCCATAATATTAACTTATGTTGTGCTCAGTGCTTACAGTCCTTCCTGTCATTGTTTTTTTTTGCCAACGGCTGTGTAAAATATTCTCAGTCTTAATTTGTATCAGTCCCACTACAAAAATGCAGGAGCTGAGGTTTTATCATGAAACTTGGGGAGTGTTCAAAATCTTTTGAGATGTATCCCACATAAAAATACACTTCACACAAGAAACTCAAGCTACAAGAGTTAAGAAACGTCACTGTCTAAGGACAGTAAACGTCAAAATGTGACAGAAATTCAGTGCCATGTCAAAAACTCGCCTGAATCCACCAGGACCTTTAAAGCTTTTTAAAGAATGCTGAATTTGGTTGCTTTTAACTTTTTCTTATGGCTATAGAGATGCTTTTGTGTATTATGGATTCACGTTCATGTTAAAATTTGTTGTTATTTTTTCTCTAGAATCCACAGTGTTCATCCCTTCGGCTACGTACTCTATTGAAGAGGATATTGGAGAACTTCTGATTC
Source organism: Paramisgurnus dabryanus (assembly GCF_030506205.2). Lineage (NCBI taxonomy): Eukaryota > Metazoa > Chordata > Actinopteri > Cypriniformes > Cobitidae > Paramisgurnus > Paramisgurnus dabryanus. The sequence continues at coordinate 18,056,352 of NC_133344.1, forward strand.
CTGTGCAAAGATCTGGAGATGTCAGTCAGGAACTCATGGTCATCTGCTTTACACAACAAGGTGAACCATGTTGTTGCCATGCATGTGTTGACATATTTTCTGGAAGTTTAGATAAGACATATCAAAGCACTCATTTCAAGCCTGTAGGCGTTACATCAGCCACGCACCATGATTGCTACTTGTGCTGCGTTTCAGACAACTCGGATTTAAGATATTTCCCACCTCAAAACATGAAATAACGTCTAAATAAAGTAACTAAAACTATTTAGTATCATTAAAACATAATTGTTGCAAATAATTTAGTATCATTAAAACATTTAGGGCCCTATCTTGCACCCAGCGCAATTGACTTTGTCAGTGACGCATGTATCATTCGTATTTTGCACCGGCGCACAGCAGGTTTTTCCCTCCACAGACGCACGTCGGCAAACTAGGGAAGGAACTTGCGCCCTTGCGTTTAAAGGGAATGTTGGATAGCGTTCTGATTGGTTTATTTGATGTTACGCCCACACCACACCTATGAATAATGAACCTAGTTCAGACCAACCCCTTATTGATTTGTGCCTGGCGCAAGAGTTATTTCTCCCGCTGGGAAAATAGCAACAGCGCCCAAGATCCGCCCACAAACTCACTTGCGCTTAGTGCTTCGCACTTGCATTTCAGATCGTTAAAATAGGGCCCATAAAGTGTTTAGTAACATTTCAGACATTAGCCTCTTTCACACAGTAATTCTGGTAAATTACCATTAATTTACCAGAATGAATTTACCAGTAAATACAAAAATGTGCTGTTCACACATACAGTGACGTTCCGTCTTTTTACCAGTAAGACATCATTCACACATCAGTATCAAAATGCCGGTAAACTCGGAGAGAAAGCGGAAGTTACCTGCGGCGAGCTCCGTGTCGCATTTGTAAATAATGGCGGTTATGACTTAATATCGTCGGTCCGTATTTAGTTGTTTGTTGTGGCAAACGGTCGCAAAGTTGCTCGTGACCAAACAACATTGCGTTAGGCAGCGTCAAACGGAACCTGTGTTTGCACATTAGGCTTCACCGAGGGTGTGCTAAGGACGTCTGCAATTTGGCAAATAGATGGTAAGCTAAACAACTTTGAACAATGTGGATGTTAACTTTAGTTGTGCTCGACTTTTAAGCAGCATGTGTGTGGAAACATCCGTAAACAGTTCGGGGGTAAACGCGTCACCTGTATAAAAACGTTCTGATTGGCCCGATCTGTCAGCGCGGTCTGACGTCGTTCGTTCTAAATGCCGGTAATCCTATATTTTTCGTTCACACATAGCGCTTACCGGTAAATTACTGGTAATCTTACAACCTGTCTTACTGGTAAATTGGAAGCACTGATTTACCGGAAAGGTTCTGTTCACACATGACATGTTAACTGCAATATACCAGTAAATTACCAGTAAAGACTGTATGTGTGAAAGGGACTATTGTTTACTGGTTAAGGTGGGAAATACCCCCCCCCACAAAAAGAGTTGCTTCTTTTAATCTATAATTTATCCACAATTGAACAGGCACAGCCAAAGGCACGGTTCCCACCACAGTGTTGTCCTTTTCTGACTACATTTCCCGACCAGAGGAACACCACAGCGTGCTGCGGTTCGATAAAGACGAGAAAGAGAAACCCTGCCGTGTGGTCGTCATCGATGACTCACTCTATGAGCCAGAGGAAAGCTTTAATGTGACCCTCAGCATGCCAATGGGCGGCCAACTGGGACAGGAGTTTTCGACCACAAGAGTCACCATCTTAGCCGATACAGACGATGGTGAGACTACAAATATATAATATTTTAACAATGTTTGGGATAATAAAACTTGAATATGTGATCCTGTCTGTGAAAACCCAGCTAAAGTCATCATTTGTGATTTACCGTTATGTTGTGTTATGTTCTGCGAAAAATCATGCTACATAATGTAAAAATAATTCTGTGAAAATATTCTCTTGATAGGCCATGTCAAAGATAAAATGTTAAATCAATGACTGAAATCAAACTCTTAATCTTATAATTAGATTTTGAGACTTTAGCCTGGATTTCACATATTGGGTCTCATATTTTACATAAATATCTGCATTTTCTTTTTTCTTATTTGACATTCCATAGGTGAGAAAGTCTGAATATGGAAAAAACTCTTATTGTCTTACACCCCATTTTAGTTATCAAGTACAGGTGAATGTATTGTAAGGCATTTTTTTTTTCATAATTACTAATTATTATGATCTATCATGGAGTGTGAAAAGGCAAAGATGTAGTGTTGCTTCAGTTCATAGATAAGATGCAGTTTGATGGTGCATTCAAAAACGAGATTGTTGTCAACTAAGATTCTGCAGTTCATAGTGGAAATGAAACTGCAACAGTTTGTAACAGTTGCAGGATGTTATAAATTTACACAAACATTTCCTTGTTCAGAAGTGTTTTGGACTTTTTGAAGCAATGCACACCAAAAATCTGAGGGCTTTTGAAATCATCTTAAAATATTGATGAGTTCTCTTTTGGTTTATAGGCAATCTATCTTATAAAACAAACAAAAATATTGTTTAAATATTTTTTTTGTACTTTTAAAGTTTAAGAAGTATTTTGGAGGTACTGTAGCAGTGGAAAAGCTTTGTACACACCAGAAGTGAATTTAACTATTTGCACAACTAGATTACATAAACCCCATTCACACAGACCTTTGGTCCCAGAAAATACCCCTAAAATTCCCAGACAAGCTTCTGTGTGAACGCAAATCTTCTGGAATCGTTGCCGGAAAGAGGACCTAGTAAGATACACAGAAAACCCTCTGTGTGAACAAGAAGCCGAAACAATGCCGTAATTGGCTATTGCAGTGAGGTCGCGCGCGTCATCACAACAAAGTTATGGTTCAGCTCTTCAAAACGAGAGATTTGCAGGTATATCAACATTCACAACGAGAAATGTCGCAAACTAGATTAAAACAGTTATCAAGAAATAATAAATGAGACGCAAAAACAATGATGCGCGTGCTATGGCAAGATGAAGTAGGTTAAAAAATGAAGGATTTACAACATTCACGACGAGAAATGTCAGCAAACTGGACTGACGCAGATATCAGGTAAGTTAGCGCGTCACTTACCGCGCTGAAGCGGAGATCATTCAGCAGCATAAAAGCATATCGCGTAACACGCTCATTTGAGCTTATAATAAACAAAAATGCCTGCATGTCATCCCAACAAGACATATCGTTCAGCTCCTCAAAACGGGAGTTTTAAATGCATATTAACAATCACGATGAGAAATGTCTGACAGCTGGATTAAAGTCACGCGCTCCTTTATAGTCTTATCATAAACAAAAATGCACGCGAGAGGTTTCGGGAGAGAGAAATAATAAATAATATGCAAACTGCAGACGCTGCGTAGAAGATGCAGGACTTTACAAGTGTCTTTCCGGGACCTTGCAGATGCCGGCAAATCATTGGCAGTGTGAATGAACAAAAAATCAAACGATCCCGGAAAAATCCAGGATGCATTTTCCGTGTATTTTCCGAAATGTCTGCGTGAAAACGGCTATACAGGGTCAATGCAAAGAGCAAATAGACACATGAATGACACAAATTGGGCCGCAAACACGTAAAGACTGGAGAAGTATTAGCTTCGATGGAGAGGATGGATAATTTTGTCATTAGAAAAGTTTAATGTAGGGCTGTACAATTAATCGAAAAACTAATCAAGATTACAATTACGAGTGAAACGATCACATTATCCCAAAAGCCTCAATTACAGCTGTCAATTTGTGCTCATTTCTGTGTGTTTGGGCAGTATGTTTGGACACCAATTACAGTGGTGAATCAGAGATTTAAAATTGATAAGTTGACGTGTCCTTTAGGCGTTCGTTTTAGATTTTTTAACTTTCATAATTTTTTATTTACATTGTATGGTTTTGGATTTTTAGAATTGACCATGCAGCTGCTTCACATAAAGTTATAAAACATTTCAAAACTTCAGTGTAAAGTCCATTTAATAATCGCAGTTACAATATCAAGGTGAATAATCACCAAAAAAATTATGATTTTTGTCATCGTCATGCAAGCCCTTCAAATATGCTCTGCCTAAACAACTTCAATTTTTGTTGGGAAGCATGTTTATCCATTAATTTTTTTTAAGGTATAATGCACACGAATTACATTCAAACTTACTGCAGCATGCTCGATATCTCACGCTGGCTTTGACATCATGTATAATTGATTCTCTCTTGTCTTCTAAACCGGCAAGGCTTGCTCTGGTTTAATCTAATTTATGTTCCAAAATGATTAGCATTTAACGAAAACCAGAACATATACAACAGATCCTGTTTTAAATGAAAACAACTCGAAATCCTTTTTGAAGCAAGAAAAAACTATTGAGAGATAGTGTTATTCGTGTTCGTATGTCTAAATCTGTGCTCCGGAAATCACCCTTATCGCTAATCTCCAGGCGTAGTTACAGGTGCTGTTCCTAATCATATCTCACCATGGTTCCGCTTTGTTCAGCAACACCTCAGGGCTTTCCCTCCCCTCACAGCTGCCTGGCAATCTCCTCCTGAGGCCGATGCTTATCCTGCACTGATAGGGTAGACTGCATGGAGGTAAAAGATCCGACAAAACCTGCTGATTTTTAAAGGCCCACATGAGCCTGAATCCACAGGAAAGAAAGAGCTCTTGAGTTTATGGGAGGTCTATGATCTGCTGGCATTTACACACACACACCAGACTCACAGGGTAGAGTCATTTTGTTTGATATTATACAAAAAAATCCAGCTGACATTGGGGGCCCTATCTTGCACCTAGCGCAATTGACTTTGTCAGTGACGCATGTATCATTCGTATTTTGCACCGGCGCACAGCGGGTTTTTCCCTCCACAGACGCACGTCGGCAAACTAGGGAATGAACTTGCGCTCCCTGGGCGATTCAGCGCAAAAAATGAGGCGTGTTGCGGCACAAACCATCCCTGATGCTATTTTGCAGTTTGAAAAAACAATTGCGCCACTAACCAAAAAAAAACTAGTGTAAAGTCAGTGGCGCATTGCGCATGGTTCTTTATGCTGTTTTAAGGGCGCATGCTTGACCATAATGTATAGCGTGCACAACGCACACACACTTTGCTTATCTAATCTACACAGATGCAACAGTTATTTTTGCAAATCCTAAATTGTTACAATAAAAAATATTAACACATGAGATAAGGGGAATCATAGTGGTGAGCATTGTGGTTATAGTTTTTATATATTGTGTGGCTGCGTTAAAAAATTCTCATGCAAAAAACGATTAAAATATTTTCATAAGAAACCTTAATGTATATGAAACTTGATTTGTAAGAGTACTTTGGGGTTGGATCTTGCTTGCGTTCTTGGGTCCGATTTCAAAGCCCCCAAACCCTTTCAGCGGTGAGGGTGGATGCAGCGATGTCCTCTGCTGGCGTCAGGTCCTGAGGCAGATCCACCTCCCGTTACATGGCGTGCCCGATTTATGCTGGCAAGCTTGGGATTCCCCCGTCTCCTGACATCATTTTAGAGCTTGGCGCAACAATGGGGATGCCAGCTGATGAGACAATTGTGGCTATTTCCTCTCACGCCTGTTTAACCTACACTGATTTGGGCGGGTTTCTCCCATCCCCATACAAAACAACTTCTCTGTCTTTGACAGCTCTTACAGGAACGTCGGTCTCCTCGGCTGTGAACCGCTCCTGGCGTGCGCCTGGTAAATCCGTCATAATAATAGCAACCCGCCTTGGAACTTGCGCCCTTGCGTTTAAAGGGAATGTTGGATGACGTTCTGATTGGTTTATTTGACGTTACGCCCAAACCACACCTATGAATAATGAACCTACTTCAGACCAACCCCTTAATGATTTGCGCCTGGCGCAAGAGTTATTTCTCCCGCCGGGAAAATAGCAACAGCGCCCAAGATCCGCCCACAAAGTCACTTGTGCATTGCGCTTCGCACTTGCGTTTCAGATCGTTCAAATAGGGCCCTGGGTCTTAAAGCCAATTTAGTGGTTGATAGGGAACTACACTATATAATTAAGCCTCTTACACATATCAATTTGCAGGTTAATCCCAGCTCTTACAGGTGATTTGTCAAATATGAAACATTTTTGGAGAACAACATTGCTGTGAGGACTTGGTTAATTTGCATATTATTGTTATTATTAGTTTTGTTATCCAGACTCTTGGTAGAAGTGATGATAGAGAAGAACAATGCCCCGAAGCTGCTGTCGGTTAGCAGTGCCTGTTCACCTTTCCTCAAAACAGCCGATCAGGTTTCAGGGTTTGTATGTCATTAGAAAAGACACTGTCTCGTCTGATTATTGAGTCATCACCTACTTAGTGCACTCACACAGTACAGATGGCAACCACTTTGGGTAAAAATAGTGTATTTGAGAGTTTTGTTTCAAAAGTAATTTTCACTTTAATTTTGTGCTTTTTGATAGATAGACAGACCAAAAATAGACCCTGTAGTAAGGTAGATATCTTAAGTTAGTTAGTTCATTCTTGAAAGAGTGTTTATAATGTAACTTCAACAGAGAAAGAGATCAGATGCTAGCACAAGCACATACACAGAATCATCACCTTTGGTTATTGCTTTGGTAACAGGAAGCAGCTGGGAAGCTCATATTTAGGAAGTCTTTGTGTTGATAATGAATGTGGTATAGGGATGAGTTCTTTCATGCTGTGGTAATGGCTGTTGGAAACAGCATACTTTACTGTCGCGTACAGGAAAACTGACCTGTGAGTTATTAAAACGGTAAAACGTGAGGGCACATGTACTGTAGGATCAGACTCTGTAATCTGCTTTATATCACGTGGCAAATGTTTGCTTGGGTGATAGTGCTATGATGAAAGAGCAGTACGGATAAATTGTTTATGCCTGTCCATCTGGAAGTAAGAAATGATATACAATACAGCTCAAAGGTTAGAAACACTCATTTTTTTTATATGTTTTTACATTTTATAATAATAGTAAACAAATGAAAACTATCAGGGCCGGCTCAAGCCCTTTGGTTGCCCTAGGCAAAAATCTTTTTAAAAAGTCTTCAAAATTTGATCCATATACTAATGTATTCAGTAAATAAATAATATGCACTTTAAATGATAATTCCGGTATTTAACACTTCTCATTTCTGGTTTGTTTTGGATGAACTACAGTGATGGACACAGAAATTTTGGTCGTGTCTTGACTTTTTGACTCGTTTAGAAGCGTCTCTTGACTGCTTCAGAATGGAAGTCAATGACCATGCACAAACATGTCATTAAAACAACACTTAACGTTCATTTTCAAAACTGTGCTACTCACCGAGTGGTTTGTGGTGTTTGTTGATGATTAAAAACAAGTTGTGTAGCGAAATACAGTTTCTGATGTGTTTTATTTGGCATTTTGTAAAATTCCATTGACTTCTCTTGGAAGACTCATTGCTCGCTGATATATCACTCCGCCGCTGGAAACGGAAAAGGGGTCTGTTTACATGTGGTTGTAGTTTTTTCGCTCGGTTTCTCTCAGAAGAAATTTTTCCCATATTTGATGGCTCAGTGACCAGCTTTAGGTTTGAAGTTGAGCTCAATTGTGACTGTCTATACGCTAGACACTGAGCGTACTTGTATGGCAAAATGATTGTCGCCATCAAGTGGTCAGGAGTGTGCTAACGCTTCAGACTCAATTATAGAGCGGAAGTATATACGCGGTTGTGAGGTATCTGAACAAATAGTTCCACTATAGCAAATAACACGTATTGAAATCATACATTGCGCCAATATATTTGTTTTTAATCATCAACGAACACCACAAACCACTCGGTGAGTAGTAAAATTTTGAAAATGAACGTTAAGTGTTGTTTTAATGACATGTTTGTGCATGGTCATTGACTTCCATTCTGAAGCAGTCAAGAGACGCTTCTAAACGAGTCAAAAAGTCAAGACACGACCCATTGTCAAAATTTCTGTGTCCATCACTGTAGTTCATCCAAAACAAACCAGAAATTAGACTCAAAGTGTTAAATACCGGAATTATCCTTTAAAGAACTCTTACAGCTCGATCATCGTGTGGCGTCGTTCATCCAATTTGTCTTTCGTGCACTTATAAGACTTTGTTGAACATTTATGACTTTAATTTGGAAATATAATATATTTACATGTAAAACAGCATAACAAAAAGCAAAAAATGCAGGGCAGGTCTTACATCAATGTCAGCCGAAAAATAAATTATTAAAATATAATAAATAAATATGTAATTAATTATTACATATGAAGTGCTCAGATGCAAAGACCTTTAAGTGCGTCTGTCAAGTTTTCTTGTAATTTTTTTTATCATACTCTTAAAGAATTTTGCCAACCAGACGGTATTTTTAAATAGCCTGAGGCCAGGATTTGGCAGATTTCAAGCAAAGTATTTAAATGAGCATACAGTATAATACGTGCCGAGAGAATTTGCTCAATATCATTATCTCATTTTTGACTGAGGTGGCATTTAGAGGCTTTTGCATCTGAGCTCTTAAGATGTCTTTTGATTAAACTTGATATATTGTTACTTAAATAAGTTATAACTCTGACAGTTTAACAACCTTTAAAATGCTTAACAAGACTATTCAAACAGCTGTTCTACAATGACAGTAACAGACCCGAATAAGCAAACATTTTTTAAGCGGTAGTGCTGAAGTGTTTAGTTTCAAAAGACACTCGGAAAGAACACGACTACATCTCACTTCGGTTGATCTGATATCAGGTGGCGTTCAGAACTACAGAGACGAAACATGTTCACTCATGATGAATATGTTCATTGTTCAAAGAATAACTTCAAAGCAAATCTGTCAGCCTACGCCGTTGAGAGGAGGATATTGCCACATTAATAATAGTCACTTGTGTTAGGCACAAAAACTCAATCTAAGTGTTCTGCATCTGAATGAAAGAAATAATATTAGTTTGCCTGTGTACATTTTCACAAACATACTTTTGCTGCTGTTTTTGAGCATATACATCTTTGTGATTTGTGAAATCCTTTTATTTGACCTCACAGTATGTCTAAGTCATTTTGCAAACATTAAAGGGATAGTTCACCCAAAAATGAAAATTCTATCATCATTTTCTCACCGTCATGTTGTTATAACCTGCATACATTTCTTTTTTCTGATGAACGCAAAGGAAGATATTTTGAGAAATGTTTGTAATCAAACCGTTTGTGGACCCCATTTACTTCCATAGTAGGAAAAAATAATACTATGGAAGTAAATGGGGTCCACGAACTGACAACTTTTTGCATCAGTAGCTGCGTTTCCTTTACCCTTCAAATTGCACAAATTGACATTGTGAATTGAAAATATGGCCAATGGAACCATGTCAATTTCGCAAAAACTCGGAATTCGGAAGAGGTGCATTTCCTAAACAGCAATATTGTGTTTGCATTTCCAGGTCACACGATGTACTGTAAGTAAGTTCCGTACTTTCCGGACGATAAACCGCACCGGAGTTTAAGCCGCATCATTCAAAAATGCGTCATTAAGACGAAATAACATATATAAGTCTCAGTGGACTATACGTCGAGTTTATTTAGAAAATTATTTCACAAAATCCAAGCCGAAGAACAGACATTTAATCTGTAAAGGCAAGTTATTCAACTAAACAATAGCAGACAGAACAGCAGGCTGAATAGATGTCTGTACGTTAAAGTAATATTATCAGTTATTTAAACGATAAACCATAGCATACAGAACTTACGAGGGTTGCATTCCCAAACAACAACGTACTGTAACTCGTTGCTGTACGACCATTGTACAATGCTTCGTTGGAGAAACGACCTTGTAATGACTGTTTCCCGAAAGCATAGTAACTTTGTCGCACATTCGTCGTTTGGACCATGTTGGTTTAAAAACAAAGTTGATGATGTCACGTGGGAGGTGGAGTACTAATTAATCTGTGCAAATCGATTTAATGTCAGATTATTGCTGTAAATAACATATATTGCATCTGAATTTTTTTTTCATAGTGATTTAGTTATCTGTTGTATATTTTAAAGATATTTAATTCACGCAAGTTCGTAGGTCGCACATGCGCAGTTTTCAAATGCAGCGCTTTCATTCTGTTTACAAATTTCAAGACGTAAAATAAAATTGTAATATATTTAGAATGATGGATATAGACTGTACTACATGTTTTTGGCTTATTTTGTTCAAAAGCATGATCAATGAAAGTTTACATATGATAATAACAAGGAACGATGATTCTAATGACAGGTGAAGAGCTGTCGTTCCAACGACACAAGTTAGCGATGCAGTTTGCGAATGTTTGTTTAAACGATGGTTTCGGGAAACACCAAAACGTTGAACGATGTTAGTAACGATGGATCTTACGATGTTCGTTGGCTAACGATGCTTTAGTGAAACACACCCCTGGAAGGTTGAATAGGCTAAATTAACCGAACAAGCCAACTATAGCGTGAAGTTTGCATACTCGTCATTCCACATTACAGAATCCATTGAATGACTGTACATAATTACAGAAGCAACATATGGCGGACTCTCGTGGCTGTAGACGGTAATGTTGTCTCTTGCCTCGTAAAGGTCAAAATTAATTCATACTGACTTACAAGGCGCACCTGATTGTAAGACGGAGCACCAGCCAAGTTATGAAAAAAACAATACTTGTCTGCTCCCAAGTATAACAGACTTTCCTTGCCAATAGTTTCTGTATAACACTCCTACATCTCTTTTGGCTTAAAATAATGTACTATTACCTCCAACAAACACCTATTTGTTGCCGCTTCTAAGCATAAGGGGCTTTCCTTGGCATTAATGTCTCCTTCGTTTAAAAATAATGCCTATTGCTATGGATGTGATATTTGGTAAACTTACCAACATGAGTCGACGTGATGTTTGTAATGACTTATTGCAACTACGTTTCAGTCGCATATCATCGGTTAATGGAAACGCCGTCATTTCGCAATAGTCTTTTGTCCGCATTTAGTAAATAACTTTAAAGTTTTGCACAAATCTGTAATGGAAACGCAGCTATTGTAAGCCTCTCTTTTACTTTCTGTAACCATGGAGTGCTTTCATGTACAGTATACACATTTTTTACAGCCAAGTGTTTTCTTGTTGAAGTAAATGTATCTTAGTGCTTTTTTATTTTAAGAAAATAACCCCAGACCACTTGTGGAAATGTGAACAATTTGATCTCACCGAGGAACACTTACAGCTGCGCTAATGTGGCCATTTTATTTCTCCCAGAGGTTTTAGCTTACCTTTAATAAAGGTTTTAGCACTGCGGGAATGCTAAGAAAAGATGTTACCTGTAGTTACCCGTCTGTGTGAAATCACAACAGACCCCATCAGGGATATTCTGCCACTCTTAACCCAGGCACATGCAATGCATCTGTGTTAGTTTTCATGATCTTATTTTTAGCATCAAAGTTTGATTTCAATCTTTTTGATTTTTCTTAACAGTTCTTTACATTATGTAGGATGATTTTACATTTATGCATTGACAAACGCTTTTATCCAAAGTGACTTACAGTGCATACAAGGAAGATATATGCTTTTGTCATGTGTTCCCTAGGACCTTTTGGACTGCTAACGCAATGCTCTACCTCTGAGCTATAGAGGAGCACGTGTAAAAAACAGAAAATCATAAAAAATCACTTTTTTTCACAGACCGGGTCACAAACATAATATGTTGCAAAACCTTTGAAGAAATAAAGACACTTAGTAGTTTCATTTTAGACCACCTGCACATGACAAGTTGGGTAATCTGATCCCCTCATCGAAGCGCCAGTAGTTTGGGTTGTTCAGGGGCCAGTGGTTTGTCTCTCAGTTAATGGGTTTGAGCTTTGATGCTCACTGTTTGCACCTTTTACAAAAGATCTGATTGTGTAGCCTGGTTAGCCAGACCTACATCAAGATGTAAGGTCTGGCAACTCTTCACACAAACGGCTCAATGCAAGGGGCGGGATATAAGGTTGTCCCTCAAAATGCCTCTGCACGCAATAGGATAGCGCTATGACGGATCAGAGCAACGAAGAAGGTGACGTAGTTACCGTAACCAGTCGGCAAAACTCCAAACACATCTTTCTTGCTTAAAAAGGACTTCAGTAGGGTTATTTGCTCTTCTCTCAAAGAAAAACATAAGTCTAAGTCCTCCAGAGTCGCGGCCAAAGCCTCTTCAAAAGATAGCTGTTCGCCAGCAGCAGCAGACATTCTCTGTTTTCAAGTAGGAACCGTTGCAGCTCTGTCGTCATCATGTTAAGCCCGCCCCACAGACGCTACACACGATGTGATTGGCCTGACCAAATTTTGGTTTTTGGAGCTGTTAAGTGTATTGTGAGTGCCTAGACTAAACCCTGGCAGCAAATATATTTTGCGGCCGCTAGGGTGCGTCTAGATTTCTAGGCTACTGATTGTGAGGCATACCACTTAAATACACACTCCAAAACGCACCCACAAACCACCCAAAGCAAAACCAAAGCCATTTAGCCAACGGTTCTTTTTTATCTGTGGAGGGGCAGACTGTTGCCACTGCCAAGACACATCATGCAATCATATTTAATGTGTTTCCAATGCCTAGATAAGGCAAGAGATAACTGTCTCTCTTTTCTGAAGTATGCACTTTATAATATGATTTTCACCAGTGAACAATTTACTCTTACTTTTGCAGAGATGTGCCTAAAGCCCTGAGACGTTTTACACAACATGCACAAATGTAATATACTTTTTGCAGGTAAAGCATGGCTAACCTTAAACATAAATGCAAGTGAGTAAAATAATTTGATTCACTAACATAAATGAAACCACATAATGTGCCGCTTGTTGATAACATAAAAGATTGGTTAGCTGTTGGTGTGTTGATCTTTTCTTGGTTGTTATCATTATAGCTTGAAGATTGTGATATTTACTGTATGGCTTCGTGAAGTTATATACCAAGCTTTTTAATAAAAAATGGTGCTGTGGAACCCTCACATGACCTTAGCAGTGCATTCCAATCTGATGTGTTGTGACCACACATGAACAAGAAAAATGAAAAGAAGACCACATGATTTTTTTGTTTTTGTTAGGCTTAGTTCTGCTTCCTACTGTGGACGTAAAGGAGCTTAAACACTTTCAACACTTATGTCTCAGTCGAGCTCAGTAGATGACACTATGTCTTCCAGTAAAAAGCACATTTGGAGGCTATGAGTGACATCTAACTTTCACCACCATGTTGTTTGCGTGCTACATTCATGCAATCCTTTTTTTTTTTGTTTAACAATTTTTATTGATTTTCCATTAAACCATGTAACAAATTTTGGACCAGATGTATACAGGCAAATTATGATTGTGTTATACAAATAATGATATCTATGAAGATATCAAAAAAAGAGGGGGGGGGGGGGAGGGTAGTGCCGATTTACTCCTTTTATAAAAAATAAACTGTGTGTGGTGATTTCGGCTATGGAGGAAGTCCAGGTTCGGTGTCAATTGTAGAGGGACGTCTCCAGGCTAGCGCATCTATCTTCACACCCTATACCTTGTGTTAATGTTACAAAAGAGGTTCTATAGACTTTGCTTGTGTCTCAAGGTTTTTGTGTTACTTTAAAGGAAAACACCTTTTTTCAATATTTTACTATGTTATTACCTTAACTTAATACAAATTAATACATACCTATCTTTTTCAATGCATGCACTTAATCTTTGTACAGCGCGTTGTGAATGTGTTAGCATTTAGCCTAGCTCCTTTCATTCCTGTGCCCGAGGTCGAAGTGCTGCAAACTAAGTGCTCTATCGCCATATGATATAGTTCTTATTTTTTATCTGCTTAAAAATCACCACGTTTTGTTTTGTGCCACCACACTTACTCGTGTTACTTTAAATTGGGAAAACATGGAAGTGTTTGGTGGCTTCTAAATTCATCCCTGTTTGGATCCTAAGGAATGAATGGGGCTAGGCTAAATGCTAACACATTCACGACGCACTGTGCAAAGATTAAGTGTACGCATTGAATAAAAATAGGTGTGTATTAATTCATCTAAGTTGAGGTAAGAACATAGTAAAATTCACAATCTCACCGCTAGATATGATGTGACCACACATGAACAAGAAATCTACACAGTGAAGCTATAACATACACACTACTCCAATTAATACACTTGATCATGCATACAGAAATAAAGATAGAAATATATCTCCTTGTTTTGCAACAGCACCAGTGTTCTACTTCGGAGACATGGAGCACCACGTAGATGAGAGCGATGGTTACGTCGAAGTTCGAGTTTGGAGAACAGGAAGTGACCTCTCAAAACCCGGAACGGTCACAGTGCGCTCTCGGAAAACCGACCCTGTTTCAGCTGAAGGTATGTGTGAGACGAGCTAGACAACTTTTTTATATAGTTTATTAATACAAATACTTTGTGAGAAATTCAGCCAGAGAGAAAATAATATGTTGCTACAGGCCCCAAAGTATTTTTACATACAAATGCCCTATGGGCTTACACAAAATGTAAACATGACATGGCCTTTATTCAGTACCTGTTTCTGCCATAACCTATGCATTCTTTAATGTTGTAGAAACAACCAGGACATGTACTGTACAGACTATTTAACATGTTCCTGATCATTGGATTCCTCTGTTTATGGATTGTCCTCAGAAATCACTTACAAACTTTACAGCAAGCAAGTGGCCAGACACCTAGGCTAAACTGAGGCAAAATCAGTGAAAATGTAATAGCCCAAAAATAAATGAAATAAAATGAACAAATAAATAAAGCCAGACACCTCGTAATCACTGTTGGCTTTGCTGACATGATGGAAAATCATACATCTCATCTAACCAAATGTTTATATTGGCAAGAAGTGGATTACTCATAACTGGTCTACATCGGGTCTATAGTTAACCTAGACGGTGAAATGACGGCTATAGGCTTTATGCCCAGCTGCACTACTTCCTGAACTTCAGCCAGCTCCTTGTTTTCTGTCTGCCATTATTGGACAAACTGATTAATCCAGGTGTGCCTGATCTCAGTAGTCACAACAACAATAATCAGAAATATGTGATCAATAAGTTATTACATTAATAAGCAGTTTCTACTATTTTATAAGTTCATGCAACTCATCACTAGTCAAGATTTACAATAGGAAGTTGAAATGACTTCACAGTTAATTTGATTATCCTTAAATATGTAAGGCAGCAACTACTTTTTAGAGACAAATGTATTTATCTCGTATTAAATACTTGTAAGGCATATTATTGGATCCGTTTCTGCATTGACCTACTTAACATTTCATTAACCTTTAACACAGCTGGTGTGGACTATGTTGGGATTAGTAAGAACCTGGACTTTGCCCCTGGCGTCAACATGCAGACGTTCAGGGTTACAATCCTGGATGACCTGGGACAACCGGTGCTGGAGGGGCCAGAGAAGTTTGAGCTGCTCCTACATATGCCCATGAACGGCATATTGGGAGAACCAGGAAAAGCCACTGTCTACATCAATGACTCTGTTTCAGATTGTGAGTGACAATAATTACTCGATAAATGCTTAGTATTTCAGCCAGGGATTTTTTATGCTACTAACTAATATGGTCATTAAACATAAAAACTGGTTTCAATTGGCCAATTTGAATTTTTTATTTCTCGTTATTTTCAGTGCCCAGGGTGCAATTTCGAGATCCGACATACACGGGTAATGAGAACGATGGGGAGATATCTGCTATTGTGTACCGCAGCGGAGATCTGAGCTACAAGTCCAGCGTGCGCTGCTATAGTCGTCAGGGCTCGGCTCAAGTCATGATGGACTTCAATGAGAGGCCAAACACAGACTTCTCAATCATCACCTTCTTACCAGGTACAGTTTTCAGGCATAGGCATACCATTGTATGTCTCACCCACTTTTTTAAGAACAGGTAAATTGGACCCACTTACTTTTACAGTCTTTAATTCTGTGCATATGTTTGTTCACTTGGTTGAGCGTTATCAGTCATATCCAGTACACTTAAGGAATGTATTTGCCTAATAAATCAAACTCCATTACGCGTTTTAGCTACAGCTATAAAAAATATAGTTTTAAAAATTGTTTTATATTAAAGAGAATAGCGGAGTTCACACCATACTATAATGAAAAAGATACAATGAGCGATATCGTTGGAATCACTTTCTGAGCGTATACTTGAATAATAAACCATTGACGGCCAATCAAATCTTTTTGAGATGAAGGTGCATGCAGACTTGAAATGACAGTGGATAATCTCATTGCTAAGGTCTTTAACATAAAATGACTTCAGGTATCCAGCGATGATGAAGTTGCTGTGAAATTGACTATGTAATGCTTTATTTTTACCACACTGACTACGCCAAAAGGTAAGATATTAGATTACACAAACTATTAATCTTTTTATCTTTTTAAGATTTACCGTTAGAGTTACACGAAATGCAGCGTGTTGAGGACATCCGCTGTGTAAATACAACAATAACAGCATATTTACATATTTAGTGACATTTAAACAAGTGCAAAAGTTTTTATTACAAGAAATATCCAATATTAGTTAATGCCATTGAAAGCAAATGCTTTGCGCGAGTGAATTTGCATAAAGTTATCGTTATGATGTGGACGCCAATATAGTTATCATTATAGTTAACAATACAGCTCTTTCATTTGTCATGTTTATTGTATTATTTGATAATAAAGAGCATAAAAACTACTTTCATATTTATTTACTGTTATGTTTATGTATTATATTTAATAAAAATATGTATTATATTTTAAATAAAAGGCATTACATTTATTTGTTTATTTTTAAAAAGTAGAAAATATTTGACAACAAAACTAACAAAAGTTTATAAACATAAATTTGTTTTGTTTATTGTCAGTATCCTTAAGCTAAATCCAGTTATGCGTTCGTTTCCCATTGTATCATGGGACATAGTGTGTGAGCGAAGGTACGCCGAATGTACCCTCAAAGTCTGAGTGCATTGCGAGTAAAAAGTAGTGAACGAATGTAGGGATTGAAGTTGTTAAAGTGCACTATATCGTGTTTTCACTACTTTGCTATCCCGCAACACGACAAGGTTTTGTGTAAACAAAGCTTTTAGGCTATAAAAAACAGTTGTTTAACTAGGGCAACAGGAGACATGAAAATTATTTTTGACTATGTCAATAATTGACTACATCAATCATTTTTGGGAGGGACCCATCCACATTTTTTTGCCTCTGAAGCCAATGTTTGCAGGTTTATTCAAGGGATAGTTTACTTTAAAATTACAATTCTGTCATCATTGTTTCACCCCTTATTGTTTTAATGAAATCTAACAAAAGAATTGTGAATATCCTCAAACTTTGTAAAGATCAACAACATTTTCCTTTCGCGTTCAACAGTAAAAATAACAGCATGAAGGTTTGAAACTAGGCTGATAAAATAATGGCACTTTTGAATTCTAACCTGAAATCCACAAGGATGATTGATCTTTGGTGTATCAAAGTATTTTGCTATTAATTGATCTCTGATTTCTATCTTTGGAAAATATTGCTTGTAGGAGAGGTGGAGAAGCCCTGTGTTCTCATCCTTGTGGATGACACTGAACACGAGGAAGATGAAGAACTGAGACTGGTGCTGGGAAGCCCCAAGAGTGAATCTCCATTTGGTGCATCCATAGGGACTCAAAATGAGACGCTCATTACGATTAAGGATGCCGCTGACAGTAAGTCACTATTTGTGTTTACTTACAGTTGACGTTTCCTGCCAATGTCCCACAAAGAACTTTGTTTAATTTGAC
The DNA here is from genome assembly GCF_030506205.2 of Paramisgurnus dabryanus. Taxonomy (NCBI): domain Eukaryota; kingdom Metazoa; phylum Chordata; class Actinopteri; order Cypriniformes; family Cobitidae; genus Paramisgurnus; species Paramisgurnus dabryanus. Next base: position 18,074,094 of record NC_133344.1, read on the forward strand.
AGCAGAAGGATGAGGAAGGCTATACCAGCATGTGCATGTCCCACAATGATCTTTAAATGACATATTTAAGAGTTATTTAAAGGTGATTTGCAGGGATCGGATGCCATCAATGCTATCAGGCTAAAGTTAGCATTTTCCAAATCACTGACTCCACGTTTAACATAAAGGGAACGTGTATTTATAGTGAAAGAAACAGCTTAAAGAGTAACTAAACCCCTGGTCAGAGCCTGACTCCACCCACTGGCAATATTTGAAAGAAAAAGAAAAGTAGTGGGCAGACCCCAACGGAGATAGGGGCGAAGAACTGAGCTCATACCAAGTGTGGTGAGATCGTAACAAGGGCGCGTAGTACCACAACATCCAACAGGAAAATTCAACTGCAGTAGCCACCATTCAACCTGAAGAGGGCAGCACTCAAACGTTTTTACACCATATATTTGAGCATTGAAACACCAAATGTCAAAAAAGTTACTCAAATCAATGAACAGCACTAATAAAGCCCCATTCTTACAGATCATTAACTAAAAAAGTTGGTTTAGGGTTTAGTTACGCTTTAATCTTCAGTCTGTACAAACTCTTGATATACTTATGTTGAAGTTCATTCTTTGATTCGGGGTAGACAGACTTTAAACTGCTCAGCAAGTAAAAACATATGTGACAGACTATGGTAGGCGGATCCTTGAGACATGGACATCTGCTATGTCATCATCATCCTGGACCAGTGGCATTCTCAGACCACAAAAACAACCTTAAAAACTCCTTGGACATTCAGTTGTTATTTTTAAATAACATTACACTTTTTCCGTTTTCATTTTTATCTGTCATCTTTCATTTTCATCTTTTTCCCACTATTCAGAGGCCATTATCAAATTTGGGGCAACCAAGTTCAGTGTCAGTGAGCCCAGTGAGTCAGGTCAGGTGACCGTGGTGAAGATCCCAGTGCAGAGAGTTGGAGACACATCCAAAGTCTCTGTTGTCCGGGTCCACACTAAGGATGGATCAGCTTCTTCTGGACAAGATTACCACCCTGTCTCAGAAGGTACGTTCAGCATTGTTTTGTTAACCGAAATATAATGATAGTATGGTAAAATGTGAGACTTAAGAATAACCCTAACCCTCACTTGCAGATGTCGAGTTTAAAGAGGGAGAAACCGAACACATAGTGGAGGTGGAAATTTTATACGATGGCGTGCGAGAGATGAGAGAGGCCTTTACAGTCCATCTGAAACCTGATGAGAACATGGTAGCAGAGATTCAGGTATTAGTAATATGCTTGCCCTAAAGCAATACACACACAAAGGTGTCAATGACATAGTATGTAAGTATAAAAATGTATAGTGTGTGCATTATAGCGTCTCTTTTGAACTTTTAGGTGACAAAAGCCATCATCTACATAGAGGAGACAAACAGTATGGCAGATGTGACATTCCCATCAGTGCCAGTGGTGGTCTCACTATTGCACTATGATGATACAACCAGAACTAGAAATACACAGCCGGCCGCTGGATATCCTGTAGTCTGTGTTACGGTAGGTGTCTGTCACACCAGCGGGTGTTTAGCTTTGAGAATATCATTAGGCTTTTCTTACCTTGTAGTTTTTTTTATCTGATCTTTATGGTAACTGTTCATATTATTAAATTTTTAATTTCAAAAACGTTTGATGTTAAGTAAGATGAAGTCAGCATTAAATTAGCATTTCATAACTTTCTTTCTGTTCACTTTTTCCTCATAAGTCGTGCAACCCAAAGTACCCTGACTTTGACCGGACGGGCTCCATCTGTGCCGCCGAGCACATTAACAACACGCTGACCCGATACCGCTGGATGGTCAGCGCCCCCACGGGACCAGACGGAGTGACCAGCCCCATGAAGGAGGTGGATTTTGACACCTTCTTCAGCTCCTCCAAAATGATCACTTTGGACTCTGTGTATTTCCAGGCCGGCTCGCGGGTGCAGTGCGCGGCCCGGGCTGTGAACTCCAATGGAGATGAAGGTCTGGAGCTCATCAGCCCTATAGTCTCCATCAGCATAGAGGAGGGTGAGTAGACACAGAAAACTTTACTTTAAACAACTGAATAATAAATAGGACTTGTTTAAGTTGTTAAAATAGCAGTGTTTATAGTGCATCAGATGTTTTGAAACTTTAGTAAAGACCAGATTGCATATCTCACCCCATCAGCTCTTTACATGTTTGATGTTGTAATTAGGTATGTGTCAGCCTCGGGTTGTTGGCACAGTTGGAGCTGAACCGTTCTCCGCCAAGCTGCGCTACACTGGGGCAGAAGATCCAGATCACCCAAATCTCATTAAACTCACTGTCACCATGCCCCATATAGATGGTCAGTACACTTGCATACAGTCCACTAACTTTTTTTCACAATATAGGACAGATGTTAAAGGGATAGTTCACCCAAAAATGACAATTCTGTTATCACTCTCAAGTTTTCCTGAACCTGTAAAAATTACTTCTGATGAATACAAAGGAAGATATTTTTAAGAACGTTTGTAACAAAGCAGATCTGAGGCACCATTGACTTTTATTGTAAAAAAAAAAAAATTCTATGGAAGTGCACGTTCAAACATTCTTAAAAATATCTTCCTTTGTGTTTAGCTAAACAAAGTAATTTTTCATCCTTATGTTGTTCTAAATTTGTATGAATTTCTTTTTTCTGATTAACACAAAAGAAGATATTTTGATAAATGATGGTAAGCACATAGCTAATTGTAACCATTGACTTCCATAGTAGTAAAAATAAATAAGTACCATCAACTGTGTGCTTATCATCATTTATCAAAATATCTTCTTCGTTATTTATCACAGTACTTCCATAATATTTGTTGTCCTACTATGAAAGTCAATAGTTACAATCAGCTGTGTGCTTACCATCATTTATCAAAACAACTTCTTTTGTGTTCATCAAAAACAAGAACAACTCGAGGATGAGTAACAGAATTTTCATTTTTGGCTGAATTTTAAGATAATTATTTACAAAATTATTTCAGTTTAAATTTACAACGTTTATTTCTATTGCACCTTTTAAACTTTTGCAGTTGCAAGCAGTTTTACAGTAAAAAAACATTGTACTAAAGACTGTAGAAACATAAGAAATTTTTTTTATTATTTTTTTAAAATAACAAATTTATAGAATACATGGGATTATTGCAATTTTTGTAACATGCGATTAGCAAAAATTAATTGTACAAAGATTAAAATCGTCTTCTAAATAGAAAGTTGACTGAATTGACAATGACATCAAATTCATGAAAAATACAGTAATTTTTATCTTAAATATTACTGTGAATAAAATCATAATACATCCTTATCATTAAACATTAAACTTTTAGATGGAGTAAAGCATGCCACCAGACACAATTGCCAACTTTGTGTATATAAATAGAATTGAATGTCACCATTTCATGATGGTGTCTGTTAAGTTACATGGTTTTGTTTTGACATGTTAAAAATTGAAGTTTTGTGGCTTTTAGTTTATTGATGTGCAATTCAATTGACAAGCCCTTCCATACAGTACTGTATGTCCCACCCAAACGTCCTGTTTCAGTAAAGAATTTGTAATGAGTCTGAATAATGTTACTTTATTACTCTTTATACACATTCACTTGACAGGTATGTTACCAGTGGTCTCCACTCGGCCCCTGTCCAACTTCGAGCTGACCTTGAGTCCAGACGGCACACGCGTGGGCAACCACCGCTGCTCCAACCTGCTTGACTACACAGAGGTGCGAACACGTTACGGTTTCATCACAAATGCCACCCGCAATCCAGAGGCCATCGGTGGAACTGCACCTTACCAATACAGCGCAGCCCTCAGGGGTCAGAGCACCCTACGATTTTACCGAAACTTGCACTTGGAGGCCTGCTTATGGGAGTTTGTCAGCTACTTCGACATGTCCGAGCTGCTCAGTGATTGTGGAGGAACTATTGGGACTGATGGACAGGTTATTTCCCCCTTTTTTTACCCTATTATATTAAAAATGTGCTGTGCATACTTGCATTGGCTAATAAGTGCAATAATGTGGCTTTCTCACATGTCAGTGATGTATTTTGGTTGTTGTATACACAAATTGTGTATTTATTTACAATAAACTCTTCTGTCACTGATTTAAGCATAAACTGATGGTTTTCAGCTCAACAGCACCATCTACTGGTGAGATGTGTGCTTAGATATTTTAGCCCCAGTGGTCTGTGATCCTATCACTTGTACAGTACTTGTCTAGGTACAAAATAATTCACACAACTTGCATTGAGGTATAAATGCAGTTTTCACTATCCAGGTCCGATTAATCGGCACACGTATTAAATATATATGTGATTTTTATTTATTTATTTTAGCAGCCTTCTTTGCTCATATTTACTAAGGGTGGCAATAATTCGACCCAGCGCTGTGTGCTCCATAATGATTGATCATTTGTTTTGGCTTTGTTCTTTAGGTTCTGAACCTAGTGCAGTCTTATGTCACTCTGCGTGTGCCGCTGCACGTGTCATACGTGTTTCATTCGCCCGTTGGCGCAGGCGGTTGGCAGCACTTTGACCTGCAGTCTGAGCTGCGTCTCACTTTTGTGTATGACACGGCCATATTGTGGAGGGATGGCATTGGGAGTCCCCCAGAGGCCGAATTACAAGGCAAGACACAGATTGCCTTATTTATATTATCTTATTAAATACACAGTTTAATAATCATGTTTAGTAATTATGTGCATTTGTGAATGTATTTTTAGGTTCCCTCTATCCCACAAGCATGCGTATCAACGAACACGGCCGCTTGGTTGTCAACTTTCGTACAGAAGCCCGTTTTCATGGGCTCTTTGTCACCGCACACTCAGGTGTGTTGAATGGATTATATTTAAATCCTGTCAATCTGGTCTATCTGGTTAGGGCTTAAGTAGTGGAAGTGTGAATTGCACCCGCAGGGTAAATTTTTCTGGTAATAGAAACATGCAAGTCTAACAAGAATATCTGCATTCAGCTTGTCATCTGGCAACTCCTCAAAATTTACAGCATAGTAATGTCGCCTTTACATTGCACACGTCAAACAATGGCTTATTCAAACCAGTAGTTATTAGCTTCATAAATACCACCATGGCGGCCAGTGACTTTTCTTCCAACAAGCACAAATGAAAAATATTTGTTCATGTGTGGCTTGTCATGTGTTTGTTGCATCATGTAAAGCTATGTGGATTATGCACACATAGGTTCACGCCGAACACATATTTTGACATGACGAGCCACACACATGACGGGCTAAATATATGTTTTGACGAGCTTCACATAGTGCGCCCTTAAAAAAGAAGTCACCGGCCCCACTGATAAAAAACGCTCATTTACGAGAAAATATGTCAGATGGTGGGTCTAATGATATAAATTTTAATCAATCAAATGACATAACAGTTTCACATTAATGTCCAAATATAATACAGTATGTAACATTTGTTTCAACACAGCTTCTCCCATGACTTCTATGGTGATGTGTGCGGACCACCCTGGCCTGACCTTTAACATTAGCTTGGTGAGATCTGAGCCCACCTACAATCAGCCAGTGCAGCAGTGGACCTTCATCTCTGACTTTGCTGTAAGTAGTTTACTTTGTAACAAATTTGTATGTACTGAACTGAGATTGATCATAAATGCATATTGTAAATGTTTGTTACAGGTGAGAGACTACACAGGCACGTACACGGTGAAACTGGTTCCCTGCACGGCCTCTTTCAATGTAGAGTACACGTTTCGTCCCGTGTGCCACCCCAGGGACCCAGTTACCTTCGATCTGGACATACGCTTCCAGCAGGTTATTACTTCTCATCAAAGACACCAAATGTCTGTACAGAAAAACAGGGGTTTGGCTTGTGTTTCTAATGCACTATTAGGGCATCATTTTAGGAAAGCAACCCTAGATCATAACACTTCCTTCGCAAGCACAGGACACTTTTTGGGCAGGGCAGTGTTTTTAAAGTTACATTTCTAATTATACAAATCATCAAGTCCTTTAAATCTGTTAATGCAACTTGTAAAAGGAAAAGTCAGCTGGACTTGGTACAACATCTTTACCTAGATGCAATTAGACTTGCTGAGCAAGACCAAAGACCTTTGATACTTGTAGCTCATTTTAAAAAAAATTGCTGGAACATGTTACAAAGACTGTAAACTATGTATTACTGAATTGCAAAGTTAGAATTTTAAACAGTTTTTCACCATTTCTGAGCTCTGGATTATTTGGGTGGGGCTAAAACGGTGGCTCGATGATGCACTCGAGCCAACGCGCATGGCCCCACCCCTAACACAATCGCAAGCATCCATTCAGGTTGTAGATGTATTTGAAAGTTGAGAGAGACGGCAGCTTTCCCGCGAGTGGGTGTGGTTTCAGCGTTTGAGAACTGAGAATCCTGCCTATTTTTCTAAGATTTTGATAACTTATTTTATTTACTAGCCTTTTTTCATCATTCAAATTTGGTTGGGTGGTTAATAACACATTTTTTCTGTGGTGTGACAAACGCAGAAAACATTTAATATCTCCCTTGCAGGGACTTTTAAGCATTTGTCATAGGAAAGCATAAAATGCTTTTATAAGTAAATAAGTGAAACCACTGAAGGGCCGTTCACATTACAGTATAACGATAACTATAATAGCGTCCACACCACCGGGGATAACGATATCTTTATGCTAATTCGCTCCCGAGGCACACTACTCGCGCAATCATTTACCTTTCATGGCATTTACTAATATTGCATATTTCCTTTAATAAAAACACTTGTAATTGTTCACATGTCATTAAATGTATAAATATGAAAAAAAAAATCTCAGAGCGTGTAGTTAATTGTGTAATGACGACCCTTTAAAGGAAAACACCACGTTTCGTTTAACAGAAGTAGATAAACGAACAAGAAAACATTAGCCATTTAAAACATTATTTTTAGACCAAAAATATCAGATTAAAGTGATTTTTTGCATAAAACAAGAAAAAAAAACTGCCAATGGGGTAAGCAAATTTGTCTTGATTTTTTTCTCGAATTTAGTGTTTAAGAAAAATTTTCAAGATTTTTTTGCTTACCCCATTGGCAGATTTATTTGCTTTTTTATGCACAAAATCACTTACATTTGATATTTTTGGTCTAAAAACTAGACTTATTTTCTTGGGTCGTTTTGCTCATCAAGAAAAAACATCTTAATTTAAGAATTTGAATAACTGTGGTGTTTTCCTTAAAGCGTACAAAAGTGTCAATTCTTTTTTAAAGACACTGTATAGCCAATGTTCTAGTTTGAATAAACGTTTGTGTTTGTCACATTAGGTCAGTGATCCGGTCGCAGCAGAGTTCAGTCTGAATACACAGATGCTCCTGCTTTCCAAAAGAGCTCTCTGGTTGTCTGACGGCTCCATGGGCTTCGGTCAGGAAAGTGATTCTGCTTTCACAGAGGGTAAAGTACTACAAACAGAACTTCTTATCTACGCATTGTTTTGTTTTCAGTAAACATTTTCAGCTTAAAAGCTTCCAGTTATATTAACATACAGCTGACAAGTTTGTGGCTTAAATAATTATTCATTTTGTATTTTCTTTAATGAGCAATTTTGTCTATAATGTCCAAATACTTACTGTAAATGTCTGTCATTGTTTTTTCAGGTGATATCATCTATGGACGTGTAATGGTGGATCCTGTTCAGAATCTAGGAGACTCGTTTATCTGTAACATTGAGAAGGTGTTCCTCTGTACAGGGGCAGATGGATACATTCCAAAATACAACCCTGACAACTTTGAGTTTGGCTGCTTAGCTGACTCGCCATCTCTTTTGTACAGGTTTAAAATCATTGTGAGTATGGCCATTGTGTTATATTTTAATACAAGGGATTTATTTATACATTCTTTTACAATTCTGACAGTTTTAGACTGGGCACACAATCTTGTGTTCCCTGGAAATCAATCCGATGACCTACAGGAAAGCACAATCGTATCTAGCTTCGATTCTTGATTGTTACCTTCTGTTTACAGGACAAAGCTCAACCAGAGACTCAAGCAAGAACATTCGGTAGCATTAGTTTCAATGCTTACCTTGCTGTAGATGATCCTCAAGCAATGGCACTGGTGAGGCAGCCAGGCTCTGATGGTTTTAGACTGGAATCCACAGCTTTGTTTCAAGTAAGTACAATTACCCTGAAGCAGCCTCATAAACGCATTAGGAAACATTGTGATCATGTTTTAACCATGTACCACCTTGTCCAGGTTTTGGCAGGGAGAGAATGGTACATTCACGCTATTTACACTGTCCGATCCAGAGACAACGCTAACCGAGGCATTGGGAAGAGGAGCGTAGAATACCATTCTTTGACATACAGCCGACACTCGATTCCCACCAGCCAATCACGATACAGAAGGTCAGCAGACGGCGTGCCAGATTTGGCTCAGGATATTGGTGCAGAGAGAAACCGAGGCACGAACATCTTGCATGTAGCACTGGACCGGCGCACCCAAATACATCCCGACCTCAAACAGGAATCGCAAGCCGATGGTATTGTTCCCAGAGAACTGAACCACGGGGACAGTAGCGATAATCGCCTTGTTTTAATCATAGGAATTTTGGTCGCTGTCCTCTTCACCGTTTTGCTTATTATTCTCATCGTTCTTGTAGTGCGATCTAGGCAAGAGAAGAACGTTACAGAGTCCCCAAAAAGCTCCAGCAGCACAGAGCCCATGATGACACACGTTCCTGAAAGCAACGACAGTTCTGAGGTTTGATTTTATTCAAATCGGTTTGTTTGCAAGTGCCTCTTGTTCAGTTGCTTGGGCACACAAAAGACACATAGTGACCTGGAGTGGTTGTGCTCTACCTCTCCTTTGGATTTGTCCAAAAGTGTACTTGAAATTCATATGCACTTCTGTTGTCACTGCTATTTTAATTCTCCATAGTATCTTGTTGACATGTAGACAAAGTCTGTTGTATACTACTACTACTACTACTACTACTACTACTGCTTGGATGGTATTGGTATTCATCCAAATGAGAATTTTATTTTATATCCAAAGGTGCTAGATGAAAGAATGGTATTGTGGGAGAAAAATTTTATTGATGTTTAATTGTATAAATGCAGATTGTTTTCAATCGCTGAAGATTTTTAATGCTTACTAGTATTATAAGGTTGAAAGAAAATACTACTACTGTAGATGGATTATCCATTAATAGTTTTTGTTTATTTTTGTATTTTCCACTGCTAATGTTTCTACTGGGCAGAAGAAATGAGAAACTCAGATCCAAAAGCCACTAAATGCCAACTCCGATATTAATGATATTTCAGCATGTATTACCCTTATCAAATACTTTAGCTTCAAATCTGCTTAATCGTAGTGATGGTCGCTTTCGAAGCACTGCTTCATGTGGCTTCGAAACTTTTACGAAATCTTTTGTTTCGAATCAAGTCACATGATTTTAGCAAACAAGGCTTTATTACGTTATAACTGTTTCGAAAAGTTTCGAAAATCCGATGGTTCACCACTAGGGGGAGTTGATCACAAATGACCAGTGTTTAATATGGTTAGGTGAACTCGGGTCAGTTTTATTATGCAAGTTCATAAAACATTTATCCGATCTGACTAATAACACTACCATTTTGTCTACTTCTTGTTTATAGACAGATTTAATGACAAAAATAATTAAAAGGGGAGTTAGTTTTAATGATTTGTTTGTCCTAAATAAAACTTGAAACACATAATACACTTTTACTTATGTCTTAATTAAGTTAAATAATTTTTTTAAACATATTATTATTAAAATCTTGTAAAAAAAATTATAAAAAAGTGTAACATGTTTGGACCAAGCGTGCCCCACAAGCCCTGAAAAGTGAAGCTAAAACGTCTCGATCGCCCCCCAGTGACTGGTCCCAGTATAGGTCATAAACCCCGCCTCCCCCATGTTATTCAATGGGACTTGAGTCCAACTAAACAATTTAATTACACTTCAATTATCTTTTTTCCGAAGCTGATTTCTGTCGTTTACTGTATTTTTTATCACGCTGATGTAAATTCAAGTGTTTGTTTTTAAAATAAGTTTGTTTTTAGTTAATTATTTAATGCTACAAGTATTAAAACAGTGGTGTCACGTCATGATTGACAGCTGTGATATGCGTATTCTGCAAGGGCGGGGCCTTGACTTCGCGGCTTTACTTCCTGCTCACTACTGCGCAGGACTGGTCCCGAAATCGCTACTGCGCAGACTCAAGACCCAAGATGTCAGTGCTGTATCGGGACACTGGCGGCTTTACTTTTCACCAAATGAAGAGGGCGAACGGGCGTCGTCCATCTTTTTTTACAGTCTATGGTTTGGACAGATCTGCTTTTAAACTATTTTGACCAGCAGGTGTCGCCAGCGTGTGTGGTGTTTCGAACTGCTTCGAAAAACTGAATCAATTTTCGAAGCAATTGGTTCAATTGATTTGAAGCTTCGAAAAGCTTTGTTTCTCCCATCAATACTTAATCTCACCCACATGCCATTCAGAAATACCGAAATGGCAATTCTGATTTTTTTTGTTGCTTTGACAAGATAATATGTCAGATGCACTTAGAGGGTTGGATCTGAGCTTTTCAACAGTACTGTAATACTAATGTCAAATGTGTTTTTTGATATTATCATACATTTCCATAAGAATGAAATTGTTTTATTTTTGGCAAAGCAAAAGCACATTATTTCTACTGTTTGTGTATTTTAAGTATTTATGATCACTATCAAGTTTGCATGGTTTCCTTTTTTTATTTACACTTACTGTGTAAAAATGTATAATATTGTAAATTCCGATAAAATTTGGGAAAATTGATCAAATGACTATTACTTACACAGAAGATTTTGGGTGAACGTGGGGGACTGAGTAACCTCAGAATGACCAACAAATATTATTTTAAAATAAAAAATACACCACAACCGATTAACTCTTTCACCGCCAGCGTTTTAAAAAAAAGTTGCCAGCCAGCGCCAGCGTTTTTCATGATTTTCACCAAAGTTTAATGCCTTCCAGAAAATGATCTTCTTTAAATATATAAACATACAATATATCAAATGAAAGAACAGACCCTCTGCTTTCAAACAAAAAAAACCGTTTCATCCTACCTTTAGTGGTTCTTTTGCAATCAGCTTTTGAATATGGGTAGGTTTCTGCAAAAACACCATATTTTGAGCAAAAAGCAGAGATAATTCAATTTTTGTGACAGACTTTTCATAGAGATCCCATTCAGAGCGATCTTTAAAACAGACACGGACATGCAGCCGCTTGCCATAGGGCAATACTTCCGGGTTTAAAAAGTTGCGGAAGGGCGCCACCTGGTGGATAATAGCGGTATTGCGGAAAGACGGAAAATCTCATCATTGGCAGGGAAGCGTTTTCTCTTAATTGACGAGATATCTCGTCAATGGCGGGGAAAGAGTTAAGGGCCAGATTTACTTACAGCTTGCCACACCGCAAACCATCATTTTGCCGTTAATTCTCGGCATTTACTAAAAACGCCCAGTGGATAATTAGCGCTGAAAAGGTGTGGTCCAGTTATTTTTGTGACTGACCTTATTGTATATGCATTTCTAGGAGTTTCACTTTCAAACACAAAATTTATGGGAGGAGAGTATTTAAATTTTTACGCAACGCTATTTACAAATGTTTGCGCGTGATATAACTGGTATTTGCACCATAATTTAACGCAGAAAAAGCCTGTCTTAAAGGGGTCATATTATGAGACTTCACCCGTTTGCATTAAGCTTTGTATCGTTAAAATCCCAGTCATGTTTTTGAATGGTCGTGCATTATTCCCTCAGTGAGAAGCCCGGGGAGGAGGCCACAGCCTCGACCTCTGCTGCGTAGAAGAGCTTGGACGGACTAGTAGTGCCTGTACTCTCACTTTGCGCCTTCTGGACAAAATTTCTGCATCAGATCAGGATATGGACGTTTGTGTGGTGAATGGTCCCGGGGAAGAGAGGTACTTTGCGTACGGGTGTGTTTGTTTCACAGATGCGTTTCAGCTCACGAGCACAGGCGCTGAGCCGGCGCGTATGTGGAGTAAACATATTGTGCTGTGGACGTGTTTGTGTGCAGGGTGTGGCATTTTCTTCCTTGGGATTATTTACACGTTTGGCCAAGCACTCCAAAAATAAATAAGAAACTGAGTGAAGCCTGCTCCTGTGACACAATTTGTTTGTGTGGTGAACCAACCACCCAAGCTTTGAACTTTATATGGATAGCATATGGATATATTTTAGAATCATAAACTGAAAGCGACAGTCAAAGGCTGCAGGGATAAACGGACATCTGACAATAAAGTGAGTGCTTCTATTTTCTTTCTTATATTAACTTGGCATGTATGTACACAATAGCATACAGCTGAGCGGTGTACTGGATTAGTGGGAGTGGCTTGCAGACCTGTGCGTTGTGGTGCAATTGGGAGTTGCTGTTTTCCAAACAAATGCACCCTAAAGTCACGTTTCTCGGTCAAATAGGCACCAAATTCTACATTTGTTACATTTCGACTACAAATATGACTCACTTTCAATAAAGATTATTGTTCCAACGGGTGATGTTTCCCTTTAAAAAGGTAAAATAAGACTTTGAGTGAGTATGTGAAGTTTTAGCTCAAAATACTCTTCAGATAATAATTATAGCATGTTAAAATTGCTACTTTGTAGACCTGAGCAAAAATGATGAAATGCAACCATTGATCGCAATGATGGTGGTTTGTTGAAATTGAAACTCAATTGTTCTGTTAAAGGCGTTCTAAGCGAATCTGCGAGACGTTAGTTTTTGTTGACATTTGAATTGTTTTTAAACAGACGGTGCCTAGCTAACCCCTCCCCCTCCCTTCCGTGCTTTCATGAACGCGCCCAACCCCCACCCCCAAAATCCTTCTTGTCGTTTATTGGCTGGAACACTTTGTTATGGTTTCTGTTTGTAGGTTTGGCCACTGTGTTGTTATTGCCGTTTGTGAAGCCTGGGCTGTCTACAGAGATCACGTTTTTTTACAGTATGATCAGCGGACAGGCAGCAAGCAGATAGTGAGGAGATGTTTGCTGTATGTAACAAAAAATGTTTTATGGTCTAAAACGCGTCAATTCGCTTAGAGTACCTTTAATACTTTTTCTCCCCCCCTCTCTCTCTCTCTCTCTCTCTCTCTCTCTCTTTTTCTGCACTAAACAGCAGTGCGGTGGTTGGATAGTGCAGTTAAGGGGGCTGTATTGTTGTAATTAGCCATGTTACCTACCTCACAAAACAGGGAAATACTAAAAAACGCGCTTTGGTTGTCTTTTTTTTCAGATTTCTACCAGCTATTTTGAGGTTAGGAAGAACCAATAAATATAATGACCAAATTGTTTTCTAAGAACATGAAGCAGTCAATTTGTCCAGGTTCCAGTTACACAGAATTAAGTATTATGGTGCAAATATCAAAAAAAAGTTTATGTCCACATATGTGGAAATCCAGGTCTTAGGAGGTTAAACGTGAAAAAAGTCAGATTTTTATTATATGACCCCTTTAAATAATTTTGCGCTTGAAATGGCTTCAATTGTTGCTGATAACAGAAAGCATTGCAGTGATCAGAGAGCGTGTGGTACAAGGCAGAGGATTTTATTTAGCACGCAACAGTTTATTTGGAATGCCAGAGGAACATCAAAAATCATTCATAACTTCTTATTAAACTTTACTTATTTTTTGTCCTTCAGTTCTTTTCAGTGTGCTATAAATACAAGTGATTGATACACTACATACATAAATTATCAGTAAAGAAAGTAAAAACAGTAGAGTTACCACCTTTTTGCTTTTTTTCTAATGTAAAAAAAATTATTTAGGGCAAATAAAAGACAGAAATATGTCCATCTCATTTTTGATGATGACAGGACCTGGATGAATGTTCTCTTTGTTGTAGTGACAGGCTGTCATTTGCCAAACATCCAAAATATAAACACCAACATCCTGAAAAGCCCACCGTAGGATTCTGTCCAACTGCAAAGAATACCAGTCACTGCCAAACACATCCTATTAGAAAGACAGAAATACACCCAAATCACAATATTAAATTTGACTTATATAAAAAGCAATGTCAAAGGGGCCTACTTTAAAAATTACCTTATAGCCGGTGTTTACAGTCTTGATTATAACGGTAGTGTCTGGTGCCCGCTTTAACAAATCTAGCACAGCTTTGCGGATCCTCAACACTCTGTGGGTGAAGAAATCCAGAGGATATGTTGTGAAGTGTGGTCCCAGATTAAAGACAATAACAGTGTGAGGTCCTCCAGTCAGATCATCAATCTCATTACTGATGTAGTGCAGATTAGAAACTTCAGTTTTCAGACAGCGCAGAGGAAGACCGTGAGACCTCCAGTGTAAGTCAATGTTGTTCTCCACATCCACTGCTATAAGAGGACCTCCGTGATATTCAACATGCAGGTTCATCCGCTTTAAAGCTGCGGTGAGAAACAACAACATTTTGATCCTAGTTATTCTTCAGTTTCCGTGAATGTCATTTAATATTCACATTCAAACCATGATATCCAAGAGAAGAGTATAGTTTATACAATTACATTATAATCATGCTAAACCAATAAGTGATTAATCCAGACATTTTATTTGCATGCATTTTTACTCATTTTATCTCACTTGGTACTGCTTTCAGCAAGAACTCAAACCACTGTCTCAAGGTAGAGTCTCCCATCATGTGGATGTGTTTGTCTTTCAGGCACTGTGTTGTTGTTTGGGTAGTAAAATGACGGGTGCTGCACACAAAGGACGTCCAAACATCATTCAAGTAAAACCCAGCTGGAACTGGTGTGTGCAAACCAGGGCGACATTTCCTGCTTACATCTGCATGAAGGGAAATAGTGAGTGTAAAGTATGTAACATCCAAATGCACGTAGTTGCCAAAAGTTGTCACAAGAACACTTTTTTGCAGTTATTCTTCAGGATAAACTGCAATAAGTCAAATTAATTAAATACATTTAGTAAATAAAATGCATTTCATAGTTAAAAATTAACAAATTACGAACAAACTAGTGGTTCTACAGTAGGTAGACCTTATAATGACAGTCCAGCTTACAGGTCCCAGAGGGTTGGGAACCATTTAAGGGAATACTTTGACACTAATGATTTTGGCAAAAACTTTTTTTTTAATTCAGGTGAATAGTTTATCCAGAAATAAAGATTCTGTCATTATTTACTCACCATCAGTTTGTTACAAACCTGTATAAATGTTTTTGTTCTGCTGAAAACACAGATATTTTAACCAATGTTTGTAACCAAACCCTGGTGCTCCTGCTTGATTACAAATGTCTTCCTTTTTAGAAGAAATAACAGAAACGACTTCTGTTTTTAAAATATCCATCAGTTTCTATCACTTTGTATCAAAAGCCAACATACCAATTTCTGCACTTTCCTTGAAGGGAAGAATCTTGATTTTTCTTTTTTGTCCATTTATACCTTTGTTGTTTAGCTTCCTGCCAAGCAGAACATCTATGTCATACAAATTTTATCATTCTACAATTTACCCTAAACTAGTTAATGACTGAATAAGTATTCAGTGAAATGTAAATATAATTCAAAAATGCTAATCTAAAATCATTGTAATTTAATCTCACATGAGCTTTGATGCTTTGCCAGTCATACGTCTCTTATACCCGCCAAAAGAGTGATACACACGAGCGCTGCATGGCAAGGATTTGGGTCTCTGACAGCGCCATTCTTCTCCACTGCGAGAATCTTTGTAATCACAGCAGCAATCTCCAGTCCCCATCCTCTCCAGTCCATTCTTTTCCCACTTCACATTACACTTCACTGTTTCTTTCAACCTTGTCAGATTTGGTCCTGGTCCTTCAAAATATCCTTTAAAGAAAACTCTGTCAGAATCTGTGGCTCTGTGATGCTTGAGGACCTGCACAGCTTCACTGGAGTGGATTAGACGCACAGCCACCTGTGCCTCTCCAACCCACGGCAAAAGAAAACGCACAGTGTAGGAGCCATTGAGCAAATCCACCACCTCCCCAAACACACTGGCCTGTGGCGGAAGAACATTCCTTATTCTCAAATGTATGTCCAGAAAGATAAACATTAGTAAACATTATTGATACAGCAGGCATGTAAGTGATACCTTTTTGGGACTTTTGGATGAGAAAAGCTTTGCTTGAAAGAAATCCCCTCCATAACATTTAGATTTATTGTTAAAGTCTCTGGCATGGATAGTAACAAAAAGCTCCTCCCCTATTTGGTAGCTGTCTTTCAGGTTCTGAATGATGAAAGTGGAGTGAGCTGGACTTGTACTCATAGAAACACTTGTAATTAGTGTGTCTGGTCCAGCCCAGTAAAGAGTTTGCTTTAAACTGGAGTAACTTTCTGAACTGATTCCAAATTCAGAGTAAAATGAACTTGAATTTGACTCTGAGTCTTCTGAACTAATTTCTAGCTGAACATCTGCAGGAGAGTTGGAGGAGTTTCTGGAATTGTAAAGTTTTGCAAAGTGCTGAAACAAAAAGCTGGTTGGAGGATGTTTATCTTCTTTACTTCCCACGTAAGCCCATAAAACCTGCAAGGTTAATAATCAAAAGTCAGAATGTTTATATACAGTTCTTAAAAGTGTCATGGAAGCTCACAGGGCTTTGATAAATAATAATTAACTGTGGAAAATAAAAAATAACAACAAAATATTAAATAATGTATTTCGTTTTGGACAACACGTACTGTGGATGACTCACAAATAAGTTTTGACCTCATTCTCTGTCTAAATAAACCTCACACAAATGGCATCTAATGCACTTTTAAAACTACCAATCCGCACCCTGCATTTTTATTTAAAAACACTGAATACACTCATAGAGATGCAAAGTAAGCTACAGAGCTTTGCTTAATTCCGTACAGAAACTAATGACTGAGTAAAGCCCAGAATACACTGCAGGAATTTGGCACTCCTATAAGATCATTACCTTGCGACATGGATCGTTTAAACTTGGGTACAACAAGCATGTAGACTGTACGGTGATGACACGGAGGCTGATTTCTGTGTGTCACACATAGGACATTAAAAGACAACACATTTTCAGACTCACCAGAAATCCTGTAATTCCAAGGCACAGGCCAGCAAGCAACATCTTTAAACATGGTCTCCCCCTGTGATCTGTGAAATAAAAAATAATCGTCATTGACATAGTTACCATTGATTTATTTAATATTTTGATGTACCATATGAAATCTAAATATTACGGAAAATGCATTAAGGACGCCAACGCGAGTTGTTTCATAAATGGAACAAGATGTGAAGGATTTAAGAACACTACTTTAAATCATAGCCTATCACGTGCCCCCTCTGATTTTTAAGACCAAACAAGTATACCAAACATTGGATTTGGGCGTGCCTTGTATGCCTTTCTGCCTTGGAATGCTGCATCCGAGGCAGAATGGTTTGTGTAAATTCCAAGGGCTCTGACGGGGCAGATCGAGTTAGGTGGATGCTCATTGTCAACCGAGGGAAGAGCGAGCAGAGAAACCACTTGGACCCTGAATGATGTCGAAAGGTCTTTGGGGCAAACCTCAGCCTAAGGATCGCTCTGCTGTCGTTAGGGCTGAATTCCAAACACGAATGGTCTGTAGAGAAAGCATGCAAATCTCCAACTCGTTTTACAAATGCCAACGCAAATGGGAAAGCGGAGCCTGTTTGAGTAGCTCAAAGGTAGGGCCTTGTAGTGCTTTCAGAACAGTGGAAGGATCCCAAAACAAGACCGTGGAGCGTTCAGTCTCCTAGCATTTCTGAGAAATCGAATGACAAAGTCATGTTTTCCAATAGACTGCCCAGCGACAGGAGCATAATTCGCTGCAATAGCTGGCACATAAACCTTGAACCTAGAAGTCACACTGCTGCCATCCAGCAACTCCTGCAGAAAGGAGAGGATGTGCACCACGTCACAGCCTGCAGGATCTAAGCTCTTCGCTGCACACAGTTTGAGAAGATTGACCACTTTTGTGCATAAGGGCACCTTGTAGAAGGGGCCCTAGCCTTGGTTATAGAGCATAGTACTTGTCAGATAAGCAAAGGTTGCTGTTGAGGGGCCATACATGCAGGTTCCACAATTCTGTCTGGGGATGCCAGATCGTCCCCTCTCGTCTGAGAGAGGAGATCTTTCCTCAGCGATCCTCCATGGCACTGATTATTCGCCACAGCATCTGCCTCAGGTCAGGGAACTATGGCTGGTTTTGCCTTAGGGGAGCAATCAGCAGCACAAAGTCTGTGCATTTGTTCTACATGTACCTGATCTACAGAAGCAGAGCTATTGTTAGAGTTAGACGCTAGCAGTGTGCGCAACTAGAATCCTTGAGTGCTGCCTCAGCGTGGGCAGGACTCATGCAGGAGACACTGTCAGCATGGAGATCTTCAACAGGCAGAGGAGCCCGGCATGAGCCGCAATGCCGAAGCAACAATTATATCAACACGCTTGTTCCATTGACTTCCATTTACACATATGAGAATTCATCAGCACGGAAAAGCAAGCTTGTGCGATGATATGTCACAGATCGCTGTGTAGCAAAGTTCACCTGACCTTTCTTTTATCTAAAAAGCACAAATACAGCACAAAGCACAACATTTTTCGGTAACGCTTTAGATTACAGCCCGGAAAGTACTGGGTAAGTACAGGGAATTTACAGCGTATGTTTCTGTAATTATAGTTTACTTATGAAGTACGTACGTACGTGTAATTATAAGGGAACAATTTATAATATTTGGGGAATAAAAGGGTAACAACCAGGAAAAATACAAATAATATATGCAGTAAAGTACTGGGTAAGTACAGCAAATTTACAGCATACATTTCTGTAATTATAGTGTACTTATAAAGTACATATGTGTAATTTTAAGGGAACAATTTATAATATTTTCGGAACAAAGGGGTAACAAGTGCCACTTTAATTTACAGCCCGCAGATGTTGTATTTACTCTTTAACTACGTGAAACAAGGGGGTAACAAGTGCCACTTTAATTTACAGCCCGCAGATGTTGTATTTACTCTGTAACTACGTGAAACAAGGGGGTAACAAGTGCCACTTTAATTTACAGCCCACAGATGTTGTATTTACTCTGTAACTACGTGAAACAAGGGGGTAACAAGTGCCACTTTAATTTACAGCCCGTAGATGATGTATTTACTCTGTAACTACGTGAAACAAGGGGTTAACAAGTGCCACTTTAATTTACAGCCCTACGTGAAACAAGGGGGTAAAATTTTTTGACTTAGACTGTAACAACACAAAACAATGGTATATTTACACAGTAACTACAGAAAATACACTCTTAGAAAGGATGTGTTAATTTTTTACACATCTTTGTGTGTTAAGTTTTTAAAACATTATGTGTAATTTTAACACATTATGTGTCATTTTGTGTTAAAATATCACACAAGTTGTGTTAAAAGTAACACAAAATGTGTTGTTTCCATAATAACACAGAGATGGGGGGATTCTGGGACAACGCACTAATGTGTTGTTTTTAACACATCCGTTCTAAGAGTGTAGTTCTAGTTTTGCTTGCTTTGTTTTCACCATAGTTGCCTTGCCTATTTTTAATTTTGCTTGATGACCCAACAAATTCCTGTACTCTTTTTCTTTCTTAAGGTAAGTAACCTTTATTGAATATTCTAAATAAATTGTATTGTATAGCATAAACACATTAACTGAATTTCAAGTTGTTTTGTTTAGTATTCTAAAATACTTACTGCATATATTATTTGTATTTTTCCTGGATGTTACCCCTTTGTTCCCCAAATATTATAAATTGTTCCCTTATAATTACACGTACGTACTTCATAAGTTTACTATAATTACAGAAACATACGCTGTAAATTCGCTGTACTTATGCAGTACTTTACTGAATATATATTATTTGTATTTTTCCTGGTTGTTACCCCTTTATTCAATTCAATTCAATTCAATTCAATTTTATTTATATAGCGCTTTTCACAAAAGTCAATTGTTTCAAAGCAGCTTTACATAAATAGAAGCAGTGAAAAGCACAGAAAACGACAGATAGCACAACAGAATACATGATAGCATGAGCAGTTAAATTTGCTGCGGCTATGACTCAATATTATAATTGCACGTATTACTAAAGCAACGTATTGAAGAGGAAGCTAGGTAAAGCCCAAAAAGGCTGCCTCCCCGGGGTGAAAAACCCCCTAGGAGAAAAAAAAACCCCGGGCTTTTATCCGAGGAAAAATAAGTCCTAGGAGGGAAAAACCCTTGGGAGAACGGAAATGGAGATTTAGCGGAGATTAAGCGGTTCTGCCGGTGATCGTTGGTCAGGTATCAGCTGGGCATAACGTTGAAGGACGGCCAGTAGATCAGAGGTGTGCCGACTTTCACATCTACCGGGACTGGGTCTGTTTGTCTCGTCCTCGGGTCGAGGACGAGACAGGGAGAGAAAAACAAAATCGTATTAGCGTAGCAGCCGTTCATATGTATTGAAGTGTCACACAGTGATGTGGTTTAACTCAGCTTAGTTCCAGACAGACTAAATATTGCGGCATAATTATGTTATCCACAGTTGAGGATTTAGCAAATTGGGGGCCCAATGCGAGGGTATATATGGTAAATAAGGGTCACATTCCGATCTTTAAGAGAAAATGAAACCTGACGACCCGTTTGACTAAGGCCTAAAGCCCCACTGTCGTCGTTAATGCAGGTTCAGTGGCAAACGGGTCTATATTGTATACCATTTACAGGACCAGGAGAAGACGCCAAAAAAAAAAAAAAAAAAAAAAAAAAAACATCGCAACCCGACCATACGTGTTAACCCGTTTGACTAAGGCTGGAGGCCCCACTGTCGTCGTTAATGCAGGTTCAGTGGCAAACGGGTCTGTATGGCATACTATTCATAAGACTTACGATAGCGCCAAAATCGCAACCCGACCATACGTGCCAACCCGTTTGACTAAGGCTGGAGGCCCCACTGTCGTCGTTAATGCAGGTTCAGTGGCAAACGGGTCTGTATGGCATACTATTCACAAGACACACGAAAGCGCGAAAAACGCAACCCGGCCATACATACCAACCCGTTTGACTAAGGCTGGAGGCCCCACTGTCGTCGTTAATGCAGGTTCAGTGGCAAACGGGTCTGTATGGCATACTATTCATAAGACTTACGATAGCGCCAAAATCGCAACCCGACCATACGTGCCAACCCGTTTGACTAAGGCTGGAGGCCCCACTGTCGTCGTTAATGCAGGTTCAGTGGCAAACGGGTATGTATGGCATACTATTCACAAGACACACGAAAGCGCGAAAAACGCAACCCGACCATACATACCAACCCGTTTGACTAAGGCTGGAGGCCCCACTGTCGTCGTTAATGCAGGTTCAGTGGCAAACGGGTCTGTATGGCATACTATTCACAAGACACACGAAAGCACCAAAATCGCAACCCGACCATACGTGCCAAACCGTTTGACTAAGGCCGAAAGCCCCACTGTCGTCGTTAATGCAGGTTCAGTGGCAAACGGTGGCAAACTATTTAATGCAATTCATTTTAAGTGTTCATGTAGAAAAGGTTTTTATTTATTTATTTGGTTGGTCTGTGTTATGACCGTGAGTGCTTTGTTCCGTGAAAATAACTATTGCGAGTTAAGAACCTTTACTAGACAAATTATGCGAATGCTTTGTTGAAGAGAAAAGTTTTAAGTCTAGATTTAAAATGATCGACTGTGTCTGATTCTCGGACATCGGTTGGTAAATCATTCCAGAGCTTAGGGGCTAAGTAGGAAAAGGATCTTCCACTTTTAGACACTTTTGATAGTCTAGGGATAATCAATAGGCCAGAATTTTGCGACCGTAGTGTGCGTGATGGATTGTATTCTGATAGTAATTCTCTAAGATATGAGGGTGCTAAGCCATTTAAAGCTTTGTAGGTGATTAATGATATTTTAAATTGGATGCGATATTTAACTGGTAGCCAGTGTAAAGATGCCAGAATTGGGCTTATGTGGTCATACTTCTTAGATCGAGTAAGTACCCTTGCAGAAGCGTTTTGAACTAGCTGAAGCTTGTTGACCTGATTTGAATGGCATCCCCCGAGTAGCGAGTTACAATAGTCTATTCTAGAGGTCATAAAAGCATGAATAAGCTTCTCTGCGTCAGATGTAGACAGTATATGGCGTATTTTTGAGATATTTCTAAGATGGAAGAATGCTGTGCGGCAGACGTTGGCGATATGACTATCAAAGGATAAGTTGCTGTCGAACATCACACCTAAGTTCCTAACCGTGGAAGATGGCACCACAGTACAGCCATCTATGTGCAATTTGTAATCTGACATATTATGTTTGTAGCGATTTGGTTCAATAATAAGTACCTCTGTCTTATTGGAGTTGAGCTTAAGAAAGTTATGTGCCATCCAGTCACTAACATCGCTAATGCAGTCTTTTAGCTTAGAAAACGTGTGTGTTTCGCTGGGATGCGAGGAGATGTAAAGCTGGGTATCATCCGCATAGCAGTGAAAACTTATGTTGTGTTTCCTGATAATGTCTCCTAGGGGTAACATGTATAACGAGAACAGGATAGGACCTAAAACTGATCCCTGCGGTACACCGTATTTAACCAGGGAGTGATATGACTCTTCCTCATTTACATAAACAAAGTGATAGCGATTGGTTAGATATGACCTAAACCAGGCTAGCGCCTGACCACTGATACCAACATAGTTTTCTAGTCTATTGAGTAGGATTCTGTGGTCTATTGTGTCAAATGCTGCACTAAGGTCTAGTAATATAAGAATTGAGATTTCACCACGATCGGATGTTAATAGGAGGTCATTTGTAACTCTAAGCAACGCTGTCTCTGTGCTATGGTGGGGCCTGAATCCTGATTGGAACTTTTCATATGTACTATGTACTTATTCCCCAAATATTATAAATTGTTCCCTTATAATTACACGTACATACTTTTTAAGTAAACTATAATTACAGAAACATACGCTGTAAATTCGCTGTACTTATGCAGTACTTTCCGGGCTGTAATCTAAAGCGTTACCCATTTTTCTATGAACACAAAGGAAGATATTTTGAGAAATGTTTGTAACCAAACCGTTCGTGGACCCCATTTACTTTCATAGTATTTCTCAAAATATCTTCCTTTGTGTTCATCAGAAAAAAATGAACTTATGCGAGTTTGTAACAACATGAGAGTGAGTAAATGATGACAGAATTTTCATTTTTGTGTGAACTATTCCTTTAAGGTTATAAGGAGTTTAACCTGTTATAAAAACATGGATATATAATGTTTATTATAGTGGAACTGAAGGTTGGATTAAGGTTGGGGTCTCACTAGAGTTTTTGTTACATTGATTTCCATTCATATAGATAAGAATGCGTCAGACCGGAAACCCAAGCTTACGCTACGACATCTCGCAGGTCGCTGCATAGCAAAGTTCTAGTGGTGAACTCTGACCTGTGAATTCGTATTATGTGGAGCATTGTGACCCGTACAAAACCGGAATTTCACTGCGTGATCTTTCTCTCTACTGAAAGCGTGTGAAAAACATAAAATGTTTGAGTTCATGCACCGCTGCAGGCCGATTGGTGAGGTTTGCCACTTGCAGTCGAGAGAGGAGTCAAAGACAGAGCCGTAAAACAATTATAGGCGTTGCATGTCTCCTCTGGGTGTAATATCTAAATTTTTTCTTCTTGTGTGGTTAGAAAACATCTTAGGAATTTCAGAAACTAATGTGTTGATTTAAAGGCGGGGTGCACGATTTCTGAAAAACACTTTGGAAAAGGGTAGTCAGGCCGACTACCAAAACACACTTGTAACCAATCAGCAGTAAGGGGGGTGTCTTCTAAACCAGTGGTTCTTAACGTTATTCCTGGAGGCCCACTGCCCTGCACATTTTGTATGTCTCCCTTATTTAACACACCTGATTCAAATCATCAGCTCATTAGAAGAGATCTCAATGAACTGAACTGAGTCTGCCAGATCAAAGAGACATACAAAACATGCAGGGCAGTGGGCCTCCAGGAATAACGTTAAGAACCACTGTTCTAAACGACATCAGTGCCTGGGTTGCGTATGTGTGGGGCGGGTCTATCAAAAGAAGGTCCAGATTCTACTGGGGGATAGGCATGTTTGTTTAGGTGATTTTAGATCAAGGACCATGGATTAATCTGTTAAATATATATCAAAATAAATTGCAGAAGTCAAAATTACAAATAATTCACTCTACCATGTAGCCTACACTGTTAAAAATGTCTGTAGAAATTACAGTATCACTGGCTGCTGTTTGACTTTTGCCAATTTAATTAATCCTTTCATGTCAGCTTTACTTAAAAATTCTTTGTTTAGGCAACATTGTTGCGTAAAATTAACTTTAATATTATAGTGAAATAAATCAATACAGACTGGCATCTCATGGCTGATGATGTTGCAGTGTATTATGGGTAATTGTTGTTCTGGCACCCTCTTGCAGAAGTGTAGTACCATTAGGTGAGTAATAAGTGGCCAAGTATGAATCAATTAACTTGTTCTGATAATTTTTTGAATGAATGAACGAAAAACATTTCATTTCAAATATGTTTGTGATGTATTTGATAATCATCGAAATTATTGTTTGTTGAAATTACTTAAACAAATTGCGTGGAGCCTGTTGACAAAAGATCCTTATGTAAATCCAACATTTCATTCTTTTGAGTGTCATTTTCTTGCAACATTAAATTCATTAAATGAACATTAAACATAAACTTTATCTTTAAAACTAAAACTAAACTGTTATTTTTAAAACTAAAAAAACATCCTCACGCAAAGCATTCTTGGAACCAAAATCTGAAGAAAAAAAATTAAAAAATTTCCAGAGTGGAAATTCTGGTTCCCAGAATGCTTTACATGAAGGTGTTATTTAGTAGTTTTATTGTAAAGACAAAGACTTGTTAAAGTTTAATGTTCACTTAACTTTGAACAAACTGTTGCCAGGAAATAACATAAATGTAACTCTACATTAAGTTAATGGCAAACAGCTGCATAACTACAGCAATTTTTTTAACATGCATATATTAAAATATAAAAGTTATAAACTAGTTTTTCTTACACCTTTATTAGCTTAAATTAACATTTTCTTACACATTTATTACCCCAAACTTAACATATTATTTCCTTATAAGAGAAGGCTCTCTGTTGTTATAGATAGGCATGCTGTAAATTCTGTTTCATTACGCGGTACATTTTCTATATTTAAATAGTTATATATATATATATATATTTAAAAATGACAGAAAACATATTTTCTAAAGCTTAACCACTGCCCTATTTCCTCTATATCAAAGAGCACTTTCAAAAGTAGGCTACTTTCAAAATTTCCTTCATGTAAATGTTTTGTTAAAGACTTAATGAAGGCTGTTCCTTTAAATTCGTAAGTAAAATCATATTACATTGATTTCATAAACCATTTAGCAATTAAGTTAATGACAGAAATAAATAAAAATAAAACTTACTGTATTGTTCTCGAGTTTCAAGGTCCATTTTGAAGACATGTGTAATGTAAAACCAATGTGTAATGTTCTTCCAAGGACATTCACTGAGTGTTTTTCATAACTCTGTGCACCAGAATGTCTACAAGTTGTTCCACCTGCACTGCAAAAAATCTATAGAGCTCCAGGGTATTTTGGTAGAACTTTGTGTTTCTTCTTGGTTTGTGGGAAATAAATAGTTGCACGCACTTTTGGGGGCCCCAAAGATCATTTTTATTAGTAACAGTAGTAGGCTAGTAATGTAATTGATATTATAACCGTATCTAACAAAGAATTACCAATAAAACAAAGTTATGGCTTGTATCTGCATTTCCAGCAAAATACCCCTCCTCGCTGCATGGTTTCGTCTAGTCTGTCAACCCAGTCTCACCCCATGGCGTCAATATTTGACGACACTTGACCATGCGTCAATATGTTGACGCGGAGGGTATACCTTTCGCGTCACTTTTTGACGAACTGGGGACTTCAATACTATCAGGTACGCGAAATTCTCTTTCCTATTTTCTTACCGTTTTCTACCATTTTCGCGTCGGTTTAGGGTTAGATTTACATAATGACATCCCTACCCAAACCTATCCCTAACCCCAATGTCAGTTGACAACTGTTTAATTTCGCGTACCTAATAGTATTGAAGTCCCCAGTTCGTCAAAAAGTGACGCGAAAGGTATACCCTCCGCGTCAACATATTGACGCATGGTCAAGTGTCGTCAAATATTGACGCCATGGGTGTGAGACTGTGTTGGTCTGTAGCCTCAAGACAAGAGGCACGTCCATTTGAGATGCACGCGATCAGTGGCTCGTTTCGTGGTGCGGTGCAAAGCATAGCGCGAGTAACTTAAACAAAGCTTTATTTAGTCACTAGATGTATTTCTTTGCCTAGGAAGCATAGGTCTGGACATCAGATAATAAGAGAGGCTGCAGAGATTAGAGAAAGAGAGAGAGAAAATGTGCTGACAATTACCCAATATTTAAAGTAAGTTAACGTTGTATATAATTTATTCACGGAGCTTCCTTTTGCCGTAATGTTAGCGTCAGTTAAATAGCATGAGCACCTGCCCCCTTACCCCTGGATTAGCAAAGTTTTTGACATTTTGTGTGCAACTATTAGTAAAATTAATGAAAAATAATTTAGCCGTAAATATAAAATCAGTCACATGATGACCTAAAACCTATCATCAGGCACTCTCTTCTGGGATGATATGATGTTACATTTTATCTCGGTTGCTTAAACATATTTCTTGAAACTACGCCTAATATTCTCAAAACAGTACAAACAAATCCACATCTGAAATGCATACTTTTGTTGCTCGCAAGATTTTTTTTTATAGCCTACCCCCAGCACCTATTTACATATACAGTAAAGTTGTACTAACTAAAACATTACAGAATCATCAGGTCAGTGTGCTTTTTTATATTTTATCATAAAGTGTAATATCATCGACATATGAGTAGATGAATGCCAGGGGTGGATCATATGATTAAATGTTAATGAATTAAGTGTATCAGCAGACACAGTGTATCCATGATAAATCAAAGAAGCAATTCTTCACCTAGCTGAAGATAAGGATCACTCAAATCGAAGTTACGCCACAGCAACAGATAGAAGAAGAAAGGAGATAAGAAGAATTGAGAGATGATGAGACTATATCAGGTATGAGAAATGTTTAAAAATACAAATATTTGTATTTATTGTGCAGTGATGCAAAAATAAATTCACATTGTACAGAGGTAACATTTAGGTGCAATTTGCCGGTTGTCCTGCAGGTGACGTCATATGATAAAATATAACACTGTAAAATGTTCAGTTACTGCAAAAAGTAACAAATAGAGTATTTTTGGTGCCATTTGTTTTTCTTTATGCACATTCTAGATAAATCAATAAAAAACTAAAGGGGAGTTATGTTTTTACCTCTTTGATTGCTCATGTGAAAAATTCATTTAGAACAAATAAAAGACAGAAAAATGTCCATTTCATTTTTGATGATGACAGGACCTGGATGAATGTTCTCTTTGTTGTAGTGACAGGCTGTCATTTGCCAAACATCCAAAATATAAACACCAACATCCTGAAAAGCCCACCGTAGGATTCTGTCCAACTGCAAAGAATACCAGTCACTGCCAAACACATCCTTGAAAGAAAGAAATACACCTTAGGCACAATATTAACTTTTATCTTGCAAATTAAGCAATCTTAAAGTGGCCCTCCCCAAACACTTTTTACCTTATAGCCGGTGTTTACGGTCTTGATTATAACGGTAGTGTCTGGTGCCCGCTGTAACAAATCTAGCACAGCTTTGCGGATCCTCAACACTCTGTGGGTGAAGAAATCCAGAGGATATGTTATGAAGTGTGGCCCCAGATTAAAGACAATAACAGTGTGAGGTCCTCCAGTCAGATCATCAATCTCATTACTGACGTAGTGCAGATTAGAAACTTCAGTTTTCAGACAGCGCAGAGGAAGACCGTGAGCCCTCCAGTGTAAGTCAATGTTGTTCTCCACATCCACTGCTAGAAGAGGCCCTGCCTGATATTCAACATGCAGGTTCATCTGCTTCAAAGCTGCAATGAGAAACACCAACAATGATGATCCCATCAGTGATGATTACAGGAAGTTTATGATTATGAAATATTGAAATATAAATAGAGGTTAAACTATATTGGACCAATATACAAACATAATTTAGTCATTATTTATTCTGTCTCACTTGGTACTGCTTTCAGCAAGAACTCAAACCACTGTCTCACGGTCGAGTCTCCCATCATGTAGATGCTTTTGTCTTTCAGGCACTGTGTTGTTGTTTGGTTAGTAAAACTGCGGGTACTGCACACAAAAGATGTCCAAACATCATTCAAGTAAAACCCAGCTGGAACTGGTGTGTGCAAACCAGGATGACATTTCTGTGTTACACCTGCATGAAGGAAAATTAAGGTAAGGTATTTAACATCGAAATGCATGTAGTTGCCCAAAAATGGTCATAAGAACACTTGCAATTATTCTTCCTGACTGTGGAAGATGGGGATATTGTATAAAACAGCATTTGAAGAGTTTGGTTCCAAAACACGATAAACGCCATTTACCACCAAAATCAGTATTTTATCAGGTCAGAATCAAAAAGTAAATTCCTAATATTACGCAAAATCTGACATTCACCGTGTTATTCTGTTATCTTTTCTCCCTTTTCTCCTTCTCTGCAGAATGCAATGAATCCGCTCCACAAATTACAGCGCACCATTCCACGCACTGCTTTGACGGAATCCTAGTTTTCCTCATCTACTTTGTACTTCGTGATCAACAAGCAAACAAAAACAAAATAATACTTTTGATGGCTTTGATAAACCTGAGGTGGTTTTCTGTGGCAGGGAATAAACGGGCGGCGACTGAAAAATCCTCACAGGACAGCATCAAGCTAACACATTGAACCCAGGGGATCTTATGAAAAACTTTCCATTATTTTACTCGATGTCTACGAAACTCGAGCAGGACACTGATTGCTGTCAAAAAGGTTCATCGAAGACGTGACAGCAGCAATAACAATGTCATCAATATGAAGCGTTTTAAAAAATGGCATTAACCAACCTAACTCTGTGGACCCTGTACCGGGTCCAAAATTAATTATTATGACTTAATATAAAATATTCCTTTAATTTTTAATGGTCTGTCATTTACCCAGTACCACATATGAGATACTGTTTGAAAGCTTAGAATCTCTACTTTCTGCAGATATGCATCACTCTGAGATATGTTTAACTGTAAGAAAGTTATTTACACTTAATTTACACTATCACCCCCCCCCCCATATTTATTTATATAATTTAATATTCACATATTTCATATTTTTCAAGTATGAAAAATATGGGAAAGTCTTATATCAAACTCTCAGGAATAAGGCTAGGCTACATCGTTATTTTTGTTCTATTACCATCACATATCCAAAGAATCGTCTTTTGTAAACATATGTGAAACTTGAGCGTGAACTTCCTCAGATAGCACATAGAGCCACAAATGATACACCATCTTTTATCTTAGGTCCTACTCTAAACAATGAGTCCATTCACAGCATTTTCTTTGGTTGTGTGCAAGAATAATCATTTGCTATTTATTATATGTACAAAACAAAAAAACTATTTTTATATGAAAAAGGTATTTTCACACCCTTCAGTAAAATAAGAATAATGACATTTGGTGTTTTATCATATGAAAAACAACATAAATAACAATATTTGTCACAAACAGCAGCTTTTTAGGTAACTTCAAAGGGTTTTCTTTAAAATGATATAAAGAAAATGCATTTATTTCACTGTATGTGGTTATGGGGACACTTCAAATATTTTTAGGTGGAAATTGTAAACAAAAAGGGTATTATTCCTCCCTTCAGTTGGAGTAAAATAACCTTTGCATAAATTATGATAGAGATTTCCTCTGTAAGCTGACAATTGCTGGAATCAAACAAAACTGTCTGCAGGTTTCGTTACCAGTCAGGGCCAGAGTTATCCAATTTAAAAACATCAAAAAGCGCCTATTTATTTTTGTGTTTATTAGAGGACTGACAACACATACAACCAGGTTTAGCACTTTCAACAGTGTTTTATGTCATTTCAAAGGGTTTCCTGTAAAATTATACCAAACTTTTGTATGTAAACCTCTGCATGTGGGTATGGGAAGCTTTTGAAATTGGGTAGGCCAAATCCAGGTGGAAATCCCCAAAAGAAGTTTTTAATGTTTATATATTTTTAACAGTGTACCACTAGTCAACTAAATGATTATAACATGGCAAAGGTACATGCAAATTTATATATTGATTCAATAGATTCATAGCATTTTGAAAATAAATCTTGGATTTATTGCATTTTGCGCAAAAAATTATCAGTTTTTATAATAAATCTTTGAAAATCAAATTATGGATTTGAATTTTTTATGTTATTATAACCTAAATATGCTATATGAAAGTTTGTAACAGAAAAAAGTGGTTTTCATCTTGTCACTTTCTTGGTATAGAAAACAAGTTTTTACCGCAATTAGTCAAAATGGATTTATTGCGTTTTGGAACCAAACGCAAGCGGAATTTTTTTCATAAGTAAGATTGATTCCACTATACAGTGGGAGTTAGTATAGCTGTTTTCAGTGTAGTTCTATTCAAACTGTAGTAGATCATGTAGTGATGCATATTTGCATGATCCATATATTTATACCATTATACCAAGCATAGTGTTTATTAGATTTCCTAAAATTCTTCGCCATTGGCTGTAATAGATAAATTCCTCCTCCATTGAAATTCAAGTTTTTATAGTTGATTATGTGTCTACGTATGTGGTGATTTTTTATATGTTTTAACTTTTAAGCAAAATCATCATTCAACACCATTGCTTAGTATTTTCTCCATAAGAATTAAGTTTTCAAAGACTTTCAATTGCCTTGGTATCCTACAATAAAAATTATTCTACAAAAAATTAAATTGTTTATTTTTGGTGAAGAATCTAATGTGCAAAGCATCTAAAGACTAAAGATGTTTGTATGGTAATATTATATGTAAAACAATCATGGCAAAAAGATCATTTGAGATTGAAAATTAAAAATGTATATAGTTGGGATAATGTAATCAGCCGACAAACATTAGGTGAAAGTCCATGCAGACTGAGACTTAATTAACACAGATTTAAGGCCAACTTACCAATACTTTTATTTATTTTGGATGCAACAATGTTGATGATGGTTTTATTTCTTTTGTTAATACCTTGGTTGGTTTCCTTCCTGTCAAAGAGAAAATGTATGTCTGCCATAATGCTTTACCAAAACTAAAAACTAGTTAAGGACTTAAGGTAAAGAATTCAAGTATACAGTGAATAAAGGATACTTTAATCTCACATCAGAATTTTCTCTTTTTCAGTGAGGCGGTTGATATACCCGCCCATAGCATGATACACATAGGCGCTGCATGGCAAGGTTTGAGGTCTTTGGCAACGCCATGTCTCTTTTGTGCGAGAATCTTTGTAATCACAGCAACAATCTCCAGTTCCCATCCTCTCTAGTCCATTTTTGTCCCACTTCACATTACACTTCACTGTTTCTTTCAACCTGGTCCCATTTGGTCCTGGTCCTTCAAAATATCCATTAAAGAAAACTCTGTCAGAATCAGTGGCTCTGTGATGCTTGAGGACATGCACAGCTTCACTGGAGTGAATCAGACGCACAGCCACCTGTGCCTCTCCAACCCACGGCAGAAGAAAACGCACAGAGTAGGAGCCATCGAGCAAATCCACCACCTCCCCAAACACACTGGCCTGTGACAGAAGAACATTCTTAATTCCCAAATTAATGTCCAGAAAGATAAACATTAGTAAACATTACTGATACAGCAGGCATGTAAGTGATACCTTTTTGGGACTTTTGGATGAGAAAAGCTTTGCTTGAAAGAAATCCCCTCCATAATGTTTAGATTTATTGTTAAAGTCCCTGGCATGGATAGTAACAAAAAGCTCCTCCCCTATTTGGTAGCTGTCTTTCAGGTTCTGAATGATGAAAGTGGAGTGAGCTGGACTTGTACTCATTGACACATTTGTGATAAGTGTGTCTGGTCCAGCCCAGTAAAGAGTCTGCTGTAAACTGGAGTAACTTTTTGAACGGATTCCAAATTCAGAGTAAAATGAACTTGAACTTGACTCTGAGTCTGCAGGAGAGATGGAGGAGTTTCTGGACTTTTTTCCACGACCTATATAAGCCCATGTAACCTACAAACACACAATAGGTTATTGGTCCTTCAGGAAGTAATCATCTATTTGATAGGATTGATTTTCTTAAGGACACTTAACTCTTAAAAGGGAAAGAAACAGATATGGAGGAGTGCTGGAAGCCACAATATTTGGACAATAACAGTATTTGCTCCCCAACGTGATTAAAATAACTTTTCACAACATAACACTGTGTTACAGATTTATTTCTGTTATAGGTTGTATGGGTCCCTATAGACGGTTTCAGCAGTAACAACGTAAACAAGTCGCTTTCGTGGTCAACATGTAACGTCCGGTAGGGGGGCCAAGATGGCGGCTAGATAGGAGGAGGTGTTTTTGAAGCGTCGTCTGGAAAGTTTCTAGGCTGGGTGATATTACAACCAATATAGCTAACAAATATATATATATATAAATTAACAAATAAACGAAATTGATTATTAATTTCTCATTTTGAGCCGAATTTATGGGCAGAAGGAAAAATAAACAAGCTCCAGTTGTTACCGTGTCAATGCCTGAGCCTTAGTCAAAGATGAATCCCGTTCAAACGGCGAGTACCACTTCATCCGAGAACCGAAACGCATTGAAGAGTGAAGAGGCAACAAAATGGTTTGACTCTCAACCCGTAATCTCTGATCTCTTAGCTGTTCCGCTTCCCGACACTCCTGTAAAACCCAGTCTGAAAAAGTCTAAGCGAGAGTACAGCGGGCGTGATAAAATTTTGGCTGCCATACGCGAATTTCGCGAAGAAATGTTTCAAAAAATTTCAACAATTGACAAAACTACTGCCGTTACCGCACAGCAAGTTAAAAGTTTGTCTTCGACCGTACATCAGCTTGTTACTGAGGTGGCCACTCAGAAAGAGGCGTTGAAAGTCGTATCTGCTGAGATCCAGGATCTTAAACAGGTGAACAAAACTTTAAAAGAAGAAGTTGGAGATTGCAAGCGATATAGCTGGAGGTGTATGGAGGACCACAAGAGTCATGCAAAATGTAATAAAGAAATTCAATATTTAATAACTACCTGGACAATAAAAATAGCAATTAATAGATTTGTTTAAAAATTCATTAATTAATCTATAAATAAATAGACAAAGTTATAAAAAAATCATTTACGTAAGATTTTATTAGGCAATAAAAAGTGAGATTATAAAAATAACGTAGAAATGAAATATTAATCCATTAATAAATAGTTCAAATTAATATAACAATTTATAAAAACAACATAAAATACTCAATAAGTTCATCATTTTAAATTGCATTTATAAATTCTTAATTAAATAATGGAATTTCAAAATGTATTTCAAAAAGCGATTTAAAAAGAGAAATAAATAACTGGATTTATAAATTGAATTACAAATACAGGTTTAAATTAGGCATTTAAAAGGGCATTTCCGTTTAACTTTTCTGTTTTCATTTTCCCAATGATTCTCCTTATTCTTTTCGCTATTGGATTTGCTTTTCGTTTTAGCCTCTCTATTTAGCTTTTCCGTGACTCTTTGGGTCCTTGCAAATGGTCAAATGAGAAATGCAAATTAGCTATGGCCAGGTGGATGTAACAGGCTCGCTTATTGGCTCTGATTGTACTTCATGCGCAGATTTATAGATCTCAGATGAGGACCCAAAGAGTCACGGAAAAGCTAAATAGAGAGGCTAAAACGAAAAGCAAATCAAATAGCGAAAAGAATAAGGAGCACCATCGGGAAAATGAAAACAGAAATGTTAAATGGAAATGCCCTTTTAAATGCCTAATTTAAACCTGTATTTGTAGTTCGATTTATAAATCCAGTTATTTATTTCTCTTTTTAAATCGCTTTTTGAAATACAATTTGAAATTCCATTATTTAATTAAGAATTTGTAAATGCAATATAAAATGATGAACTTATTGAGTGTTTTATGTTGTTTTTGTATATTGTTATATTAATTTGAACTATTTATTAATGGATTAATATTTCATTTCTACGTTATTTTTATAATCTCACTTTTTATTGCCTAATAAAATGTTACATAATGATTTTTTTTGTAACTTTGTCTGTTTATTTATAGATTAATTAATGAATTTTTAAACAAATGTATTAATTGCTATTTTTATTGTCCAGGTAGTTATTAAATATTGAAGTTCTTTATTACATTTTGCATGACTCTTGTGGTCCTCCATAGATTTCTAGTTTTGTCACAACCTTCTATAAAATATTTACACATCTGCTTTTAATAAACCCAGTTGTGACAATTTTATAAAGAAAATTCAAGCACAGGTTCCAACAATTGATACTGACTTCAAAGCCTTCTGTGATTCTGATTTGACAATTGAGGAAGTTCGAATAGCGCTGCACTCTATGAAGAAGGGTAAATCCCCAGGCAATGATGGATTAACTGTTGAGTTTTATATTCATTTCTGGGAATCAATCAATCAACCATTGCTTTGTATGTATAGGGACTGTATCAATTCAAAAGATATGACTGCATCAATGAAACAGGGTGTTATCACCCTTGTTCCCAAACCGGACAAGGACACTCTTTTAATTGATAACTGGCGCCCAATCACGCTCCTCACGATTGATTATAAAATACTAGCCTTAGTATTTGCTAAAAGATTAAAGGTTAAACTTGATCAGTTAATTGCTGAGACACAGTCAGGCTTTATTAAAGAAAGACACATCAGTAACAACATAAGACTTATTTTAGATCTCTTGGATTATGCAGATTTTATACATTCCAAAGCTATGATTCTTTTCCTGGACTTTTATAAAGCTTTTGACACCCTTGAGCATGGATTTCTTTTGCAGTCTCTCAGATCATTTGGTTTTGGAGACTCTTTTGTTAATGTTATAGAAATGTTTTATAGAGATATTAGCAGCTCTGTCTTACTTGGCTTTAATACTTCTAAGAGATTTTTTATTACCCGTGGTGTCAGACAGGGCTGTCCAATTTCTCTCTTCTTATTTATTTTAGTTACAGAACTATTATCGTTAAGTATTATCCATGAGCAAAGCTTGGCAGGCATATCCATCTTTGATAGAGAAATTAAAATCTCCCAGTTGGCTGATGACACAACTATTTTTTTAAGGGATAAAAGTCAAATAACAAAGGCTATAAATGTAATTGAGCAGTTTTCATGTGCTTCTGGTTTGAAACTGAATATGTCCAAGTGTGAAATAATGACGCTTTATAAAAATGATGATTCCTTAATAGATGGTATCGCAGTTAAAGAGACCGTTGTCATGACTGCTGGGTGATCGATGGCTGTGTGATCTGTGTGTGTGTGTTGTTTACCTGTGGTGCCGGTTCCTCGTGTGTTCACTAACTCCGCCCCCTTGATTCAGTAGATTGTTCACCGGTGGTGTCTCGTTTACCTTTCCCTTTATATTGCACGTAGTCCTGTCCTTCGTTGCGCGCTCATTGTTTTATCACAGTCCTGCTGCCCTGCCCTGCCCTGCCCTGCCCTGCCCTGCCCTGCCCTGCCCTGCCCTGCCCTGCCCTGCCCTGCCCTGCCCTGTCTTGTCTTGTCTTGTCAGTCGCTCTCTGTCTTCTCCTCTGTTACCCCAGGTTTGGTTTCGGCGTTCGGGGACGCGTCTTCACCCGGACCGCTCGCTTGTGGAGCATTGGATTATACTGACTTTGTTTGTCTCTCGATACAGCTGGTTCGCTTCGTTTCTAGGCGGTATACCAGCTGTCTCCCTCTCTCCGGTTTGCATCATCACCCGTGATTGGAGTACACCCATTTTACCTTGTGGATTATATTGACTCTAACGACTGTTGTTTCTCGGAACCGCTGGTTCGCTTCGTTTTTAGGCGGTGACCAGTGGTTTCCGGGTGGTCCTTCTACATCTGGATTACACAGTGGATTACCCGTCTGAGAACTTGGACTTCCATCTCCGCCTGTCATCCACCTTCAGGGCGGCGTGTTTCATCCCTCTGTTGCGTGTGGTGACGGTGCTGGCGTTCTCGACGGCAGTGGCGGTTCTACACGGAGGCCAAGGGTGGCCCGTGCCTCTGTAGACATGTCCCTGGCCACCCCTGTGGCCACCCCGTGCTGACCAAATAAAAAAGTATACATTTATTTTGATTTTACACGCGAGCGCCAAAAGCGGAACTAATGCGACGCAACGTTCTACACGGGCAAATTAGAGCGGCGCACCCAACCACTGCACTGTAGCTGGCTGAGGGCTGCGGGTGATGCTCGGCGAGTGTCTTAATTCGTTCCCAATCTCCCAATGTTGAGAATGTGTATGCAGGTTTGGGCACTGGTAAGGACTCTAGCTCACTTCACATTGGGACACAGTTCACTTGTTCTCCTGTGACGTGGCTGCTTGTTGCACGTTGTGATCATTCACAGCTGTCACTCATCAACAACCGGCAAAACCAACATCTCGCTAACTTTTTAAATAGTACATTGTAAAAAGCGCTTAAATATACGTGCATAAAATTGGAGGAATATAATTAAATGTTACATATAAAAATGTTTACAATCTAAAATAAATATTATTTTAAATATTGATTAGATTGTGGTCCCTAACTGTCTAGCAATGTGTGTTTATATGTAAACTAAAACAAACGTTTGTCTTTATAAAAGTTTGCATTTCATAAAGTTTATTGAGTAGGCTTGCATGATTTTCAGTTGGAGGGCTTTAGAAAAGATTCCAGCTCCTCTTTTGCACTTGCACTCACTCTTGTATTAAATAAATATTTATATGATTGTAATTTGTAAAGTAAAATAAAGTGTAAGGGGTGGTTTCCCGGAAGGGGATTAGACTAGTCCTCCACTAAAATAAATGTAAGATCTGTCCAAACTGAAAACAACTTGCACTGACATATCTTAAAATACATCAGTGCCCTTTGTTTTGCTTCAAAATGCACACAAGTAATGTTTTTAGTAAGGCATGTTTGTTAAAACTAGTTATATTTCCTAATTAAACTAAGGCCTAGTCCTGTCTCAAACTAATTCCTGTAACCACCCCTATAATCTTTAAATATAATTTCTTGCCATTTTTTATGTGCCCCTCTGGTAAAACACTGGCCCCTCCTTGGCCCCCCTAGTGAAATTTGTCTAGAACCGCCACTGCTCGACGGAGCGCGTGGGTGGCTCTCTCTTCCTTTGGATCTGTACTGGATTATTGTGTAGCGCCGACTCACTCTCCCCTACTGTGGGAGTGCTTCATTCCCACAGTAGTGTTTCCATCGGAGTGAGTCAACGGGTGTACGCCGTGTGTGGATCTACCAGTGACTTTGCTCTCCTGTTTTCTATTTTTTCTAAATAAACTATTTAACTTGCACTTGACTCTGAGTCCGTTTTCTGACAACCGTAAAGTATCTGGGTATTTATTTAACAAAAAATGTTACAGCCAGACAACAGCTTAATTTTTCTAGCAGGGTCAAAAAAACTAAAAATATATTTAATCTTTGGCTACAAAGAGACCTCTCCCTTTATGGTAGGGTTCTCTTGTCTAAAGCAGAAGGGTTATCTCGTTTTGTGTACCCTTCTCTTTCTCTTTTCGTTAATGACTCTACTGCTAAAGAAATAAACAAAATTTTTATAGATTTTATATGGAAAAAAAACCTCATAAGCTAAAAAAACATTTATTTACATATTTTATTGTACTAATTCATCTTTCTGTTATCGTGTTATTGTATTTTATTTGTGAAACTTTACATATATAATTTGTTAATTTTTCACTCCTGTAGAGGTTTGTGTGTATTCTGTATGTTTTGTGTATTGTTAAATGTTTTAAAGCATTAATAAAAACAAAAACAAAAAAATCTATAAAAAGATATCAAAAAAAAAAAAAGTAACGTCCGGTAAACTTCGCTAAGGATAAATACTGTAACAAAAAAAGTCATTTTAAAGTTGTTTATTTATATAACAAGCAAAATAAACAACACATAGATTACCTATGAAACCAAAACATTTGTTATTTTCGACAAGGTATTTGTTTAAGAGTTCAGTTTCAGCAACTATCAGACCATTAAACAAACAGAAACTTTGTTCGGACCAGATGCGTAATCTCGTCACCGCACGTGCTTCCAATGAAACCGTTCACACACCCTTCCTGCTGGCACAAAAGCTGTTTTTGTAGTCAAAAAAAGAGGCAGGATTTTGAGAGTTATGAAGCAGTCATACAAATTAAAGGTGCCATAGAATAAAAACTGTATTTACCTAGGCATAGATAAATAATAAAGAGTTTTTTACATGGTAATGACATATTGTGAGCCTCAAACACGATAGTTTCCTCCTTCTTATGTAAACCTCGTACATGCAAATGACAGGCCAATCTCAACATAACACCAACTGTGCCCCAACATTAAATTACACATTAAACACGTTGTTACAATGCTAAAAACAAAGTTATGTCTGCTGCTGAGCTAGCGTTATAGGGTCATCAAATAAGAAAATAAGTATTAAGGGCAGTATCGGCTGGTGCTTTTTAGGGGCGCAAACAAACTCAAAATCAAACTTTTGCTGTAGTAATGCAGGACTGTAAATAGCCATTAATCAGGGATGAATATCATTTACTGCTTAGCTACAATGCTGAAACTGTTAAAGCATGAAATACTATGATTGTGTAAATTTTAGTATAATGTGGGTTTACATCAGTAATGAACTAATCAAAGTAAATTCGCACTCACACGCACACACGCACGCACGCACGCACGCACACACACACACGCAACGAACTCAGTTTTGATTTTGTTTTTTTTATAAATGATAACATGACTACAGTGAAATAGTTACTAAATGATTTTATTTTGTACTAATTTGCAGTATATATTTAACTTTTTGGTATATGTTAAAGTAGCTTTCCTCTCTGGTCAACTTTAAGGCCAACCTATTGACCAGCCCTAACTGATTAAGGGTGATGTCTTGTTCATCTTTACTTCTGTGATTCTGTTTGTAAGCAGCAGGTAGTTATTCATGTTAAATCATCTCTTCATTACCTCAATAATTTCATCACAAATAAAGTCTTTTTTTAACACTTTGCATGTGGATTATATCCTATTAACTAAGCAGTGGTAATATAACAATGGGTATTTTGCTAAAGCGATAGTTATGCTAGTATGGTACAAATCAGTATCATTGGAGCAATCAACTTCGCAATAAAGGGCTTCCCATGAACATGTGTTAAGTCACAGATTCGTCTAGCTTCTCAACTCACCAGAAAACTCACCAATCCCAGACACAGACCAGTAAAAAGCAGCTTTAAACAATGCCTTTCCCTGTGAACTGTAAAATCAGCAAAGTATGTTGTTACTGCAATAAATTCCATTTAGTTATTAACAAGGTAAATAATCCATTAGTAGTGGCGAGGCTAAAGGTGACACTGGCCCATTCAGATTGACAGCTGGCCCATCCAGTCAGAAGAGATACGAAATAAAAGCAAAAGAAATAACACATAAATAGTAATATAATAATCTTTTATAATAATCGCTTAATTACGCATCATTCAGAAATAAATAACTATTCACATAGAGGGGCAGTTTCCCGGACAGGGATTAGCTTAAACCAGGACTATGCCTTAATTTAATTAGGAAATATAACTTGTTTTAACAAACATGCCTTGCTAAAAACATTACTTGTGTGCATTTTGAGGCAAAACAAAGGGCCCTGATGTATTTTAAGATATGTCAGTGCAAGCTGTTTTCAGTTTGGACAGCTCTTAAATTTATTTTAGTCTAGGACTAGTCTAATCCCTGTCCGGGAAACTGCCCCAGAAAGTTTATCATTTGTATGTGTTTCTTAACCTTGCAAATTTAAACATTCAAGCCATTTTAAACAATTTGAGCAAGAAAATATTAAATTGAGCTGTTTTTATGTGCGCACACATATGCTACTTAACTGGACACACACTCATATGCCCACACGCAGAGATGCGTTTCAGAAAGCATGCAAATACAGAAAAATTTACAGAATGAAGACAGTGTATATATTTCTGTTCCTAAATATTACTGTACTTTATTTGTAACTTTGTTTTTGTCGATTTCCATACGCTTTTAATTTCTGGTTTTGTTCTTATCTTATTTTCCTAATTTCCTTTTTTTTTTGCTGATCCGAAAATTATTTAATCAATGACTCAAAAAACGTAATATTTAACCTTTTTCACCAGGTCCACTCAGTTTAAAAGTATACATTATATTGTGATGTTTATGCAAAAATAACCTTTGCTCAGTGGTGTTTGCTTTTTTGGTTTCTGCATGGGCCACGTTTTATCTTAAATAAACATTTGAATAATCCTTGCTTAACCTCAAACCTGAAAGTTTAAATTCAAGTTATTTCCTTTCAATTTATTACCTGCATTAAGGCGTTATCAGTATGTTTTAAGGTTCAAATCAAGTTTTAGTACTTCCAGAAGGTTGATTTATTAACTTTGTTTTAGTTATGGAAATACAATTATAAATGTAAACAAATAAGTCCCGAAAGTCTCATCCCGTCACGCCTAAAACATTAAGTATTAACAGGATTGTTTAACAGTTTTGCTGTGGCAGAAACTATATTGTCAATGTTGGTGAGCACTCCCTTTACGTTTAATAATTTTGATAGTTTTTTTTTCAGAAAAGTCTGCTTTTATATTTACATAATTATAAAGCCGAACGCTATACTTTTATTTAGTTATTTCATATAAAGATTTACAAATACACAATTATTAAAACATTAATATCTCCAAATTAAATAAATAACAAGAAATAAATAACTTACAGCGTTGTTCCTGAGAATCACGTTTCATCTTTTTCTCTTATTTTTTTAAACGAATGTTTCATTTAGTGAAACGTCTTGTGGTGTTTCATTGAATTGGTAATGTTTGTAATCCGTTTTCTGTGCATTACAGCCTGTCTGTCTTGCTTTGCCCCATCTTTATCCTACAGTTTGTGTCACTTGCGCTTGTGCAAATAGAATGTGCAGTAGCCAAAAACCTACTGCAGTGACATCATGACTCATGAATATTTAGTTTGATAAGAGTCTGGTAAAGTTAAATTGTTAGGCAAAGTTAGCGGCGCCCAACCTGACGAGCGCAGCTGGGCCGGCAGAAAGCACACGTGAAAAAAGGTACACTTTTTCCACGAACTTATTTTGTAGGCTACTTAATATTAAAACATTTTGTTAAGTACTACTTCTAATCTTAAGAATATCTAAGTTTACATAACTGTGCTACTTTGAGACAACATGAAAATTAACTAAAATATGCATTTGAAACAATAATGTCTTTGGGACAAACATGTTCTTCTATTTTTAAATTGTGTTAATTTTTAACTACTGTTTTTAAAGCAAACCTCGTCTAATGTAATTTATTTAATAAATAAAAATTAATAAAATGAGTAAAATACTCTTTGTGGTAAAAGGAGCATTTTTAGCATTCACAACATTCAAACATCAATTAAACTAATACAGTTATTAAAAACAATCAACATGTATTAAGAAGCATGAGATTGAATCTTAGAAAGTTGAATGAACACAATTATTTTGTAGATACTGCACTTTGCTTTTGCAATAGTGTTTTAGTTGTTTAAGGTTATCCAAAGGCAGAGTGCAGTATCTGCATTTTGGGAGTCAAAGGTCACATCTAGTGTTGTTTTTGGCAGCCTGTTTTCATTTTAGTTTTAGTCTAGTCTTTGTGTCAAGCTGTCATTTTAGTTTTTATTAGTTTTAGTCACGTCATACTCTTTTTAGTCTAGTCAAGTTTTAGTCAACTAAAATTCTTGCCATTTTAGTCTTATTTTAGTCAGACTTATCCATTACTATTTTAGTCTAGTTTTAGTCGACGAAAACTGATGACATTTTAGTCTAGTTTTAGTCAGTGAAATTGTATTTAGTCTCTTTTTAGTAATGCATTCTATTTAACCCATATAGTATAATGACCTAATAGTATTATAGACAAAACAATATTTTCTTTTAGCCAAACCCATTTCAAACAAAAGTTATATTATTGTTACCTTATAGACCGAAGAATACATCCATTCCAGACATGGAAGATGCTCTGATTTGAATAGATATTTATTTTACTATCCTCTGAGTGAGTGACTTGACTGTTCGTAAGAGTCTACATAAAAGTCTACATAATCAAAACAAAAGTAGTCTAAGCAAACACACAAACACACACATACACACACACACACACACACGCACGCACGCACGCACGCACGCACGCACGCACGCACGCACGCACACACACACACACACACACACACAAGGTCAAATGGGTCACACACAACTATAGTATGTGTGAGAATAGAAATATGCTACTGTTAACATTTATAATTGTATTATTATAGTTTATATTTCTGCATCTGTACGTTACCACCAGTGTTTGCCATGAAGAGTCGTGTCCGTAAAAGGGATAGGATCTTAGGTGCACGAGCAAGGCTTGTGGACCAACTCCGCTTCACCTCTGTAACCGCCCCCGTTTCTCCGCTTTCCGCATGTCTCGCGGTTGCCGCGTACACTGTTTGAAATGCCCATTAACGTGCAAATGGAGGCATATGATATCAAAGCATCGCGAGAGCAGACTGCTCCGCATGTTTTCTATTCACTCTCGCGGTACTTTCATGTTTTGACTGATCTACGCAGCGCCAACAACACAGGCGATCACCTGCAGTCAGGTGGTGGGGGCGCGGAGATGCTGAGATGGGTAAAAGACGAAATAACGTTATAACATTTCGTCTCGTCTCGTTTTGGTCAACGAAAATGAAGAGACATTTTAGCTTAGTTTTTATTTTGTAAACCACTTTTAGTCTCGTTTTTATTCGTCAACAATATTGCATTATACATTTTATTATAGTCATCGTCACATGACCAGCATTTTCGTTACGTCTCGTCTCGTTTTCCTCACGTGAAAAAGGTTCGTTGACGACTATATTTCGTCATACTTTTCGTTGACGAAAGCAACACTACAGCGACTGCCATGAAGAGTTGTGTCCGTAAAAGGGATAGGATCTTAGGTGCACGAGCAAGGCTTGTGGACCAACTCCGCTTCACCTCTGTAACCGCCCCCGTTTCTCCGCTTTCCGCATGTCTCGCGGTTGCCGCGTACACTGTTTGAAATGCCCATTAACGTGCAAATGGAGGCGTATGATATCAAAGCATCGCGAGAGCAGACTGCTCCGCATGTTTTCTATTCACTCTCGCGGTACTTTCATGTTTTGACTGATCTACGCAGCGCCAACAACACAGGCGATCACCTGCAGTCAGGTGGTGGGGGCGCGGAGATGCTGAGATGGGTAAAAGACGAAATAACGTTATAACATTTCGTCTCGTCTCGTTTTGGTCAACGAAAATGAAGAGACATTTTAGCTTAGTTTTTATTTTGTAAACCACTTTTAGTCTCGTTTTTATTCGTCAACAATATTGCATTATACATTTTATTATAGTCATCGTCACATGACCAGCATTTTCGTTACGTCTCGTCTCGTTTTCCTCACGTGAAAAAGGTTCGTTGACGACTATATTTCGTCATACTTTTCGTTGACGAAAGCAACACTAGTCACATCGGTGGTCATGGTTTTTATCTATAAAAAAAATTCTTACAAGGCATTACATGAATGCATTACCACTAATCTGCCTACAACATGTTTGGCTGGCTAGTGTGAAAACTTTAAAGCCATTTTTCTCAGTTTTAGTGTTTTCGTATACTGCACTTAGCCTTTGGAGGGCAGAATAATTTAAACATAAATATCCAAATCAAAAACATTTCATTTTCTCAAACGTTTATGCATATCTGTAATAACAGAATTTCCTTTTGATTACAGAAGCACATTTTAAAAAAATATTATTTCTTATGTTTTACCACAATGTGACGTTCTCCAAAAGGCACACATTTTTAAACAATGCATGTCTTTTATTTAAGAAAAAAAAAGGAAACATAGAAAACATAGAAGCTTTGTCCCACATTCGTGGTTCGAACTACGTTGGTT
The DNA here is from genome assembly GCF_030506205.2 of Paramisgurnus dabryanus. Classification (NCBI taxonomy): domain Eukaryota; kingdom Metazoa; phylum Chordata; class Actinopteri; order Cypriniformes; family Cobitidae; genus Paramisgurnus; species Paramisgurnus dabryanus. The sequence continues at coordinate 18,118,224 of NC_133344.1, forward strand.
TAACAACACAGTTAATGAGGTCACATGGATGGTAATGCTATACTAAATGTCTAAATAATCAATCTGAGATTGATTTATGTCAGATTATTGCTGTAAATAATGAACATGGCATCTGAACTTTGTTTTGTTTTCCCTTGTTTTGCTTTTTTCCGAAGTTTCAAAAAAAATGACACGCTCCTGCTCACATAACCCTGGGTTGGCATAGTAGAAAATGGACCTACATGTGCACTTTTTAATTTTCCTGAAAAATTAAGAGACATAAATTGGAATTTGTCTATATTTATATGATATCTATATATCTATGTAAATCATACTGTCATACTAACATTGACCTATGCTTTTAACCACAGCAGTGAAGACTTTTGTGGTTAAGACATTTTCTCATCTGTGATCAGGGCCAGCACATCCAACAGGCAATAAAGGCAATTGCCTGGGGCCCCATGCCAAGACAAGGGCCCTCAGGCATAAAAATAATTGTTTCATTGGACCATATTGATTAAAATAGAGATCAGAAAAACAGTAGGTGAAAAACCGCCACAGAGATTTAATAATAATCTCAACAAAAATAGACCGTAAAATGACAATAAATACAAAACATTAGTATAAATAAAGACATAAAGCATTACAAAAAAAGAACAGAATGGGCTAATTTCCATAATGTTAATGACGCAGTTGCGCTTGCAGAGGTGTGTTTCATTGTGCATGCTTGTAAAATTTAAATTCAGAGCAAATAATGGACTCCTGTAAATAACAATAAAGTTGTTTTTAAATTAAGATCACAATATTGTGTATGTTTATGGTATTTATTTACCCTATAACAAAATTTACAACATCACTTTCATTTACAGCCCGCAAAGGTAAGAATTACCTGGTAACAACTTTAATGTACAGCCTGCAAACGTAAGACCTGCAATACACAGAATAAGGTGGTAACAAGCGCCATTCTAAAGAGACAGTTCACCCATTTGCATTAAGATTTGTATAGTTAGAACCCCAGTCATGTTTTTGAATGGTCATGCATCATTTCCTCAGTTGCCGCTGAGACAGGAGAAATACAGATTTCAGTGTTGCACTTCCTTCTTTCAATGATGTAAAAAATCATCATTTTGCATAATTGAAATCAGGAAGTCCAATATCTTTGTTGAGGGGGGTACAAACACCCCTTTTCTCGGTCAAATAGGCACCAAATTCTAAATGTATGTTACATTTAGACTACAAATATGACACACATTCAATAAAGATTAATGTTTATACGGGTGAAATGCTCCTTTAAGTTACAGCCCCCAAATGTAAGAGTTACCTGGTAACTCCTTTCGACATATACCTACAAATCAAAGAGGTACAAGTTGCTAGATTTTATTGTACTTGCCTTAAAACACAGATAAATAACCAATTAAATCAGCTGCACTTTTTAATATTTTATTTTTTTATAAAATGATATATATATATATATATATAGACCTAAAGCATACATACCCAGTTATATTACAATAGATACCCTCTACTTATAAATTACATAGAGTATAAATAACTTATAATTTTCCATATTCTTACCCCCTTATTATTGAAAACTTAACATAATTTTCCCTTTTACCTACAAGTATGAAACTTTAAAGGTACTCTGTTGTTACAACTGTAGGTACGCTGTAAATTCTGTTTGATTACACGGTCGTAATATAAAGTGTTACCGTTTTTTTTAACCATAAACAACGCAAATCCATTGTATTATACCAAATGCACAAAATACCATTGTTTTTTAGTAATGAAAAAGAATAAAGTACAATGAAGTAAAAAAACAGGTTATCCATTGACTCTGTCATTCATGCAGGACAAATAAAAGAAAGTAAAATGTCTATCTCATTTTTAAGGATAACACCACCTGGATGAATGTTCTCTTTGTTGTAATGACAGGCTGTCATTTGCCACACATCGATAATATAAACACCAACATCCTGAAAAGCCCACCGTAAAATTGTGTCCAACTGCAGAGAATACCAGTCACTGCCAAACACATCCTATTAAAAAGACAGAAAAAACATATTATATTGGAAATTGGCGCAGTGAGTTTTAGGCAGTAAATGTAAACCGCCCTTAAATCCATGAATGTAATGTAGTTTACAGCACAATCTAATTTATACAATTGACACTATAATACTCTAACCTTAAAGCCAGTGTTGGCAGTCTTGATTATAACAGTAGTGTCTGGTGCGCGCTGTAACAAATCTAATACCGCTTTGCGGATCCTCAGCACTCTTTTGGTGAAGTAATCTAGAGGAAATGTCGTAAAGTGGATCCCCAGGTGAAAAACAAACACAGTGTGAGGTCCTCCAGTCAGATCATCAATCTCATTACTGACGTAGTGCAGATTAGTAACTTCAGTTTTACGACTTCGTAGAGGAACACCGTGAGCCCTCCAGTGTAAGTCAATGTTGTTCTCCACATCCACTGCTATAAGTGGACCTGTCTGATGTATAACATGCAGGTTCATCTGCTTCAAAGCTGCAGTGAGAAACACCAACAATCATGATACCGTATGATTTTATGAATATGACTTAATATTCAAGTACACATCTTACTTGGTACAACTTTCACCAGTAACTCAAACCACTGTCTCAAGGTCGAGTCTCCCATCATAAAGATGTGTTTGTCTTTCAGGCACTGTGTTGTTGTTTGGGTAGTAAAATGACGGGTGCTACACACCAAAGATGTCCACACATCATTCAGGTAATACCCAGCAGGAATTGGTGTATGCAAACCGGGGCGACATTTCTGTGTTACATCTGCAGGATAAAGTGTTATAGTGACTGTACATTGTGTAATTGCACTATTAATATAATTTTAATACATGCCATTTACAACCCCAAATCAGAAAAAGTTGGGACACTGTAGAAATTGTGAGTAAAAAAGGAATGGAATAACTTACAAATCTCATAAACGTATATTTATTCACAATATAATCTAGACAACATATCAAATGTAGAAAGTGACACATTTTGAAATGTCATGCCAAATATTGGCTCATTTTGGATTTCATGAGAGCTACACATTCCAAAAAAAGTTGGGACAGGTAGCAATAAGAGCCCTGAAAAGTTAAATGTACATATAAAGAACAGCTGGAGGAGGACCAATGTTTAGGAATAGGAATATTGTCCAATTCTTGTCTTAAACAGGCTTCTAGTTGCTCAACTGTCATAGGTCTTCTTTGTCGCATCTTCCTCTTTATGATGTGCTGAATGTTTTCTGTGGGTGAAAGATCTGGACTGCAGGCTGGCCATTTCAGTACTCAGATCCTTCTTCTACGCAGTCTTGATGTTGTAATTGATGCAGTATGTGGTCTTGCATTGTCATGTTGGAAAATGCAAGGTCTTCCTGAAAGAGACAACGTCTGAATGAGGGCATATGTTGCTCTAAAACTTGGATAAACCTTTCAGCATTGATGGTGCCTTTCCAGATGTGTAAGCTGCCCATGCCACATGCACTCATGCAACGTGATGAGTGCATGTGGTCCTATGTGATGTAGTGCCGTCTAAGGGCCCGAAGATCACGGGCATATGGTTTCCAGCCTTGACCCTTACGCACAGAGATTGTTCCAGATTCTCTGAATGTTTGGATGATATTTTGCACTGTAGATGATGATAACTTCAATCTCTTTGCAATTTTTCTCTGAGAAACTCAGAAAACTATTTTTTGCCGCAGCATTGGGGGAATTGCCGATTCTCTGCCCATCTTGACTTCTGACAGACACTGCCACTCTGACAGGCTTTTTTATACCCAATCATGTTGACAATTGACCTAATAAGTTACAAATTAGTCCTTATGCTTTTCCTTATGTGTACATTTAAATTTTCTGGCCTCTTATTGCTACCTGAACCAACTTTTCTTTGGATGTGTAGCTCTCATGAAATCCAAAATAAGCCAATATTTGGCATGACATTTCAAAATGTCTCACTTTCAACATTTGATGTGTTATTTATATTCTATTGTAAATAAAATATAAGTTTATGAGATTAGTAAATTATTCCATTCCTTTTTTACTCACAATTTCTACATTGTCCCAACTTTTTCTGATTTGGGGTTGTACACAAATTAATTAAATAAAATGGAAATTCATCAGTAAAAAAGTGTGGGATAGTTCACCCCCCAAAAAAAAGAAATTGTAATAATTTACTCACTCTCATGTTGTTACAAACCTGTATATATTTCAGATATTTTATAAAGATATTTTGAGTAATGTTTATAACCAAACCTATCAGAGGCCCCATTGACTTCCAAACTGCCAATTCATACTACACAGTGGCAAGAAAAAGTATGTGATCCGCTAGGAATGAACTGGTTTTCTAAAGTGATTTCCCATAAAATGTGATCTGATCATTATCTAGGTCACAACAATAGACAAACACAATGTGTATAAGTTGACAACACACAAATCATTCTAGTTTGTTGTCTTTTTTAAAACACCCATTAAACATTTACACTGCTGGAGGAAAATGTAAGCTAGGCAAAATCGCATAGATTATCAGAGTCGATTTTCCTCAATTATGAACCCGATTTTGCCTAACTTCTCAGTGAACTACGGCTCTGTATAGTAAATGCCACTCCATCTGAAAGCAGCTGATGGCGATTTAATACTAATCACCGAACCGGCTTAACTGATGAAACACGCATTAGAATCGCAGGCGATTTTGTGCACAGCCTTAATGGATGTCTAAATATTTTGAGATTGTTTAGTATCCCTTTTCAGCCTTATGAAGTGCAAAAACTCTTGATCAGATATCTTTAGAGAGGCATGGTTTATAAGAGCTGATGCTTCTTAAAAACAGACATCTTAAAATGTTTGAGTGTCTTTTAAGTGTCACTTAACCACACCTTTAAACTAATATTATTAATCTGACTCCAGTTTGTCAGCTGCTGAGACAAATTAGCTTTTATTAAAGCAATTAATCTATGGGTTCACTTACATTTTCCTCCACCGCTGTGGATTTTTAAATGGTGTTTTCAAAAAAGACACAAGAAAGTAGAATAATTTTTGTGTTGTCAGCCTACGCACATTGTGTTTGTCTATTGTTTTGACCTAGATGAGAATCAATACACATTTTATGTCAAATCACAGTAGAAAACCAGTTTATTCCTGGGGGTTCACATACTTTTTCTTGCCACTGTATATATGTATTTTTTATCTATTTTTGAAAGATCAAAGTTGATATTAGTGAAAAGTGTGCATCATGAATCAAATGCCAACATACCAATTTTTGAAGTTCCGTTAAGGGGAAAAATCTTGATTCTTGTGTTTTTTAGTCCATTGATACCCTTGTTGCTTGGATTCCTGTCAAAGACAACATCTCTATCATACTGTTTCCAATAGCTTTTTTTAATGTTCAAACAGTTAACTAAATAATAATGGAAAATTATTAAATAGCAACAAAAGTAAAGATATTACAAAAAATACAAAATAAATTAATTAAGCATTATGTAATCTCACAAAAACATTGCTTCTTTGGCAGTCACGTGGTTGATATACTCTCCAAAAGAGTGATACACACGAGCGCTGCATGGCAGTGATTTGGGTCTCTGACAGCGCCATTCTTCTCCATTGCGAGAATCTTTGTATTCACAGCAACAATCTCCATTTTTGATCCTCTCCAGTCCATTCTTGTCTGACTTCACATTGCACAACACGGTTTCTTTCAGGTGGGTCCCATTTGGTCCTGGGCCTTCAAAATATCCAAGGAAAGACACTCTGTCAGAATCTGTGGCTCTGTGATGCTTGAGGACCTGCACAGCTTCACTGGAGTGGATCAGACGCACAGCCACCTGTGCCTCTCCAACCCATGGCAGAAGAAAACGCACAGAGTAGGAACCGTTGAGCAAATCCACCACCTCCCCGAACACACTGGCCTGTGACAGAAAAACATTCTTAATTCTCAAGTTAATGTCCAGAAAGATAAGAAAAAGTACTCAGTAAACATTACTGATACAGCAGACATGTAGGAGATACCTTTTTGGGACTTTTGGATGAGAAAAGCTTTGCTTGAAAGAAATCCCCTCCATAACGTTTAGATTTATTGTTAAAGTCTCTGGCATGGATAGTAACAAAAAGCTCCTCCCCTATTTGGTAGCTGTCTTTCAGGTTCTGAATGATGAAAGTGGAGTGATCTGGACTTGTACTCATAGACACATTTGTAATTGATCTGTCTGGTCCAGCCCAGTAAAGAGTCTGCTGTAAACTGGAGTAACTTTCTGAACTGATTCCAAATTCTGAGTAAAATGAACTTGAACTTGACTCTGAGTCTTCTGAACTGATTTCTAGCAGAACATCTGCAGGAGAGGTGGAGGAGTTTCTGGAATTGTAAAGTTTTGCAAAGTGCTGAAACAAAAAGCTGGTTGAAGGATGTTTATCTTCTTTACTTCCCACGTAAGTCCATAAAACCTACAAGGTTAATAATCAAAAGTCAGGATGTTTATCATGAAAACTCTTAGGGCTTTAATAAATAATGATTTTCTATTGAATAATGTCTTCCGTTTAGGACAACACATACTGTAGATGTCTCACAAATAAATATTGTCACCATTCCTTCATTTGCCCTCTGTCTGAATAAACCTTCCACAAAACTGCTGCTAATGCAATTTTAAAACTTCCAATTACCACCATGCATTTTTATTCGTAAAATTGCTTATTTACGTTTTTAAATAACCAATGAGCTAATTACACACTGATTGAGATGCAAAGTAAGCTACAGAGCAATGCCTAATTCTGAAAACAAATGGCTGAATAAGATACACCTACACGATTTTAGAAGTCAGACATTAAAAGACAACACATTTTCAGACTCACCAGAAATCCTGTAATTCCAAGGCACAGGCCAGAAAACAACATTTTTAAACATGGTCTCTCCCTATGAACTGTGAAATGAAAAAATGTCATTGACATAGTTTCCAATAAATAGATTTTTAACGACATTTCAAAAGAATTACAATCACGTTAACAATAGCATTTTGATTATGAGTTCAAAATCGTAATTTTATGCAATAAATGGTAAAATTAACTTTATGATTAAACATAGGACGCCAAAGCGAGTTGTTTAAGGAATAAAACCAGAATTTAAGGAAATGGCCTTTTTACGTTATCATTTGCATCTGGTTAGCAGTTACACAACTTGTTTCATAGTGATCTAAAAGACCGCAAAATGACTTAGACTAATAGACTGTTCTATTAATTTCATTACTAAAATGTTATTAACGTAATTTAAGTATTTTGAATAACTTACTGTATAATCTGCATGTTTCAAGATTCATTTTGTTAACTGAAGCCAAGTTTACTTCAATGACATTCATTTTTCAGTGGTTATCAGTGACATTGAAATCTACGTCATCATGTCTTTGTTTCTCTCTAAACAGATTATTCAACCTGTAAGCGAAACATGTTTGACAGGGTCCCTTGGAAATATTCCAACAAATTGCAGTAACGTTCTAGATAATATCAAGATATGCTTTTGGGGTGGTGAATGATTTCAGAACTCTCTGGAAACAGTTTTAGAAGGAAATGAATCATAGGTAAAGTAAAAAACTTTGGGATGAAGATGATCATTCAGTGTTACCAATTGCTATGGTAATAATTTAGTCAATGATTTTGACAAGTATCATACAATGTGTTAACAGGCTCTTCTGCATGGTATTGCAGTTTCTTATCAACTGTTAAAAATGACTAATGTGCTGGAGGAGTTGTTTGTCGAGGAGTGAGTAGGAGTAGAAAATAGGACAGTATAGAGTAATATGTAAATACAGCAGGTGACAACCTGCTTGCTGCAACCAAGAAGTCACTGCATTGTTTCTAAAGTCTGGTTAAATATGTGAAAAATCCATTTGGAAGAACGTGTTATGATGTTTTCAGATGTCTTTTGTGATGACAAAAAAGGGAAGTGTGAAAGAAATATATCAGTGTGAGTTTTAGTAGCTTCGGCTTAATTTTTTGTGTTCTGAGCTTATTAAATTGTGTAAGGAAGTTACGGCAGTTAACATGAGCATCTATTAAATCAGATGCGAGAAATAGAAAAGTTTAAAAATCACCCATTACATTATGTAAGATAAATGTGAGAACCTCCTGGATTCTCATACGGACCCTAGTTTGAAAACCCCTGAACTAATGTCTTTTTCAGGTTTAGATACCAGGTTCACCCATGGTGTGGCGCCACTGTTTCTATAATGTCGAAGTCTGGCAGCTGTTTGATTTTACCATTACCTGTCACTCTTTGATAAATGTAATTTGAAGAAGAGGTTGAGCTATCCACCTTATTTTTTACATAAATGTGGGCACCGCCATCTTTAATCTCTTTTGTGTAAGACTTCCGGCGAGCCACTAAAGCTAATTGTATTGCAAGAGACATGCATGTGCGTTAATGTTTATTATGAAATCAAGAAAGACCGGCATAATTTGGGCAGTTAGAGGCTGCCATAACAGCTGGTACAGGTACAAACAGTTAATTTCTACAGAACATTTGTTTTGACCATAATTCATAATCCAATTACACGGTGTTCATCTGGACAAAAATTTATGCAGATGACAAAATATAAAAATTTCACTGAACAACAGTCCTGAGGATGCAGTATATATTTCTATAGGTGAACCCTCAAAAACTCACTACCCATCAAACACAGAATGTTCCCTCACGGCGTTTTATAAAATGATAAACTTCCCATTTCAGCTTTGGCTGCAAATTGTACAGAATGCAACTGCTAGACTTTCGACTAGGACCAGCAGGAGGTCGCACTCGCACATTACTCCTGTGCTGAAGGCTCTTTTTAGGCTTCCTCTTGGTTTTAAAGTATACATTTTAAAATTTTGGTCATTACTTTCAAAGCCTTGCATGGTCAAGCACCCTCTTATGTCCAGGATCTATTACACAGCATACTCCTTGTTGGTCTCCGAGGTCTTCAGGGCAAGATATTTTAACTGTTCCCAGAACACGTTTTAAGACAACATGTGACCATGCTTTCTGTGTTGTGGCTTCAAGGCTTTGGAACTATTGGGTTCTGTAGAATCTAAAAAAAAAAAAAAAACACTTAAAGATTCATCTTTTTGGGCAAGCTTTTAACTAACAATATGTTTAGTCTGTTAATTGGAATTTTTATGGAATTTGATGCTAGTACAGTTGTGGAGTTGTACTAGCTGTCATTTTGTTTCATTGTTTATTTTTATTTTACTGTGCAGCACTTTGTGAGCCTTTCTTGTCTGTGAAATGTGCTTTATAAATACATTTTACTTACTTTTAGGTAACCAAATACTAGCGTTCTGGAAACTATATAACTATAAGGTTTTAGTTTTTGCGACCATAAAATAACGTTCCCATATCGTTATTCTAACGTTAAGGGAATGTTAAACTAACCTAACCTAAATAGCCATTTTTAGGTTAACGTTCTATTTCCGTGAAGAAATCTTTCCTGGCTAATTAAAAAGAAACCTTGAAAAATAATGTAATGGGAACCAAAAACTAACGTTAGAGGAACGTTTTGAGCACCAAAAAACTAACGTACGCTTTGGAAACCAAAAATTTTTACTGTAGCTGGGTAGGAATATACCATGTAGAACGATGAATGCACAGTTGGCTAATGCTGCCGTCCAAAGGCAAAGCGCAGTAACTATACACTTGGTCGAAATTGAGTTAAGTCTTGAAATGAGCTTTATGACATCTGTTCTGTCTTCTGACAAAGTCTACTAAATCACTTTTTTCCCGTTTCAGAGAAACGATGGTGTCAAAATTGCAGTAACTGTCATGTATAAGATTGACATGCAGTGTTGCCAGATCCCGCGAGACAAATAAGCAACCAGGCCTGTGAAAACAAGCCCAAAACAAGCGACTTTTCTACCTGAAATTGTTGGTAGGGTTAACCTAAACCACCCCCCCCCCCCCCGTCCGTAAGCCTCAAAAAACACAATGCTGTTAGATTATTTTGGTCAAAGCTGTGAGTGATAAGCACGCGAGATGGCAGAACGTCGCTATGGTTTTTTCTGTGTCAATCATCACATTTTCAGGAGTGAGTCTTGTTCCTTACAGACATGAAACGAACATTTAGGGGATTCACTCTTGCATTTAAATGCGGTTGTCATTCCCGAAAGTTTGCAGTGTGTACGATACCATTGAGGTGAACGGGGCTGGATATTTTATGTTTCTATGTGCTATCATGTTGTACGAGGTCCGCATGGTGTGCACGTATTTCACACTTAACTGATACTCTGCACAGTGCTTTGAGTCGTCCCACACGACAGGTTGAATCCATTCTTTTACGCCTTTCTCTTTCTCCCAGTCTTTTCCCGCTTTGTCCCAGGCATTTGTTCCTCCAAAAAACTCTCCTACAGTCCAGTCAGTCAACATCAGTTGCAACTCGCGCGCATTAATTTAAAGTTTACATCACTCACTGACTACGTTTTCCTTAACAGAAAAAAAAAACAAATTGCCCTCTTGCTCTGCCTCTGATTGGCTAGTACTCGTTGCCATCTGGATCAGAGCCAATTAGAAACAGGTGTGGGTGGGAAAAAACTGCTGTCTCCTGTGTGTATGGGGAAAGGGGAGAGATGGAGAGAACAGGCTGGCTAGACAAACTCCTACGTTTAAATAACACATAGAAAATATCTGATTGACAACTTATTATGGAGCTGGGATCAAGCCCAAATAAGCAACTACACTTTAGAAACAAGCCCAAAATAACGCGACCCGCGACTACCAATATTTGTAAGCGACTTTACAGAAAAGCAAGCCCAAAGTTGCTTATAATAAGCGGACTTGGCAACACTGTTGACATGTGTTATGGTTGTTACCTGTATCGACCGCTAGAGGGCGCCATAGAATGTAAGATACACACAACAGGTGTTTTGGTTGTTCAATAAAGAAATGCACGTGTATAGAGCAGAACCTAAAAGTGTGTGCGTCTCCATTTAAATATAGTAGCGATGTAACAGTAACTACAAAATCCATGCTAATACCAAGGCAAACCGCAGTAAGTGATGTTACTGCGTTCTGGCTTTGATTCCCCGGCTTTGACACCGGAGATACTGCGGTTCGCCCCGATCGTTACATACAGAAACAACAAACCAACCATGGCACAATCCCGCGGCCAAATGATGGTTGAACTCGCGTTAAAAACAGAAAAACTAATTTAGGTAAGGAAGATAGCAAAATATTTACTCATACGAAGGCAAATTACAGCTTTAGTTAACATTGACTCCAGCTGCTAGCAAGTTTTGACCTACCTGTGCTCGTCCATTGAAGGCAATATCCTCTGACAATAATGATATAATCCGATTCAGTCGCATTGGTTTTTGTTGATTCGAACATCTCTCCACTTTTTAGTCAGCTAATCCAATTGTAATGTTACTACTTCAAAAGTTTGATAAGAGTCTGGTAAAGTTATATTGTTAGGCCAAGTTAGCGGCGCCCAGTCAACCTGACGATCGTAGCTGGGCCGGCAAAAAGCACACTAGCCGTGTGTCTCAATTCGTTCCCTAGCTCCCGAGGTCGTGAATCAGTATATCGTGTACACAGGTTCGGTCATTGGTAAGGACCCTAGCTCACTTCACATTGGGACAATGTTCACTTATTTTTCTGTCACGTGGCTGCTTAAGCGTGTTGTAATCACTCGCAGCTGTTACTCATTAACAACCGGCAAAACCAACATCTCTCTGACTTCATTTTAAAAACAGTACATTGTGAAAAATGCTGTCATTATTCTCTTACATATCTGTGCATAAAATTGGAGGCATATAATTACATTTTAAATGTAATAAATATATTTACAATTTTAAATAAATATTATTATTTTAAATATTGAGTAGATTGTGGTCCCTTACTGTGTAGCATTTACAACTAAAACAAACGTTTGTCTTTATAAAAGTTCTGTAACATTTCATAAAAGGTGTGTTCGACTTCATGCGGCGCTGCGCAGACCGATCGGCGGCTGACTTGAAGCAGTGCATTCCGGTTAGTATTTCTGTCCGACTTAAGCTGGCGCTGCAGGCACGTGACTGTGTCATATGGTTTTTAAGTACCGCGAGAGCGGTTCGAGATCAGCCGCCTGAGTTAGCCAGCGCAGTTCCCGAAGAGGAGCTGCACGGGCTGTAATGACGACACAGCTGTTTCAAGATTGGTCGGATTCACCACATGACAACAATCACGTGTGTTTCGTGTGTATTTTCACGCCCTCAGTTCCACAAATGCTCACAAATCTGTATTTTTATAACAGTTAAAGCTCTTTTCATGTAGTCACGATGTTATATTGTGTCATCTTCATCAAAATAAAATGGATACAAAAACGTAGACCCCACTACATTGGTATTTAAATAATTTATGCTTCTGTTAAACTTTATTCTTGTAAAAACAGATGCTGTAAGCCTCTTCAGTTCCACTCATGCTCATGCATGGACATTCAAAACAGTATAATTCACTTTTTATGTAGTTTACATCTTACAAATCATGTTTAATGCGATTAAGCAAGCAAACGGCACGTGATCAGCCATGCCTGACGTAAATGCAGCAAACTACGGGAACCACAGCGCGTCCGACTTCACGTCTCCGTTTTCAGCTCCTCCCCGCCTGCACGTGGCTAATCTCGCCGATCGGTTACATCCAGCCACAGCCGATGTCGAACACACCTAAAGTTTATTGAGTTGGATCACGTGACGTTCGGTTGGCGAGCTTCAGAAAAGGTCACGTGATTTCCGGTTAGGGACCATCGATGCTCACTGGTTTTTGCATTGGATTGTGGGAATTTTTAGGGGAATTTTTTGTGCACTGAACGGATTTTTCAATTGAGACAGCCCTTAAAATGGCTGACTCCCTGATCAGTGCCCTGACTACTGAACAAGGGAGCTGATTGAGATACACGGTAGGTCACTGACAAGTCAGAGGCGTCATGCCCATTCAAACTGAGGGGGCAGTTTCCCCCTTGGTTTTTTAAGCCTCAAAATCAAAGAAGCGCCCATTAATCTGTTATTTGTCTTTTAATCTGTTTAATGTGCACAATATTATTGCTGCATCCTTGTCACTTTTCGGAGATTTTCGCCATTTTGATGTGTTACTTCTGGCGGCAGGCGCTGCATTCGGTGCAGTCGCTGACATCATCAACGTCTGAGCGCGCTCACGAGCTCTTTGCTGTTGCTGCATTTTGCTGAGGAATTAAAACGTGTAAGAAACGCTCACAACACTTCCAAACCCCAGTACGGCAATGTGCAGTTAACCTCCTCTGTATAGAAAATGTAGGGTTTAAAATGTGACCGTCTCAACGTTATATTAGTAGAGATTTCTAGATTCATCTTCTTGGTACAACGCCAAAGTTCGCCAGATTTCACAGGGGTGCGGAATCACACATGTTCACATGAGGTAAAGTTGAATGCAGAAATCCGTTCCTCTAATAATTTTTATCTAAACATTTTTTGAATCATTATTGAACATTAAACTTAATCACTGTTTTCCATATTTGAACTATTACCATGTTTTTGTTGCACATTAAAAATCATTAAAACCATACCCAACAAAGAAACAGCAGAGTAATAATATATATTTCTTTAAATATTGATACTTTTTTTCACATTTTAGAAAAGAAACTACAAAACAGGATATCCTTTGACTTTGTCATTTCTTTTAAAAAGTTCATGCCGGACAAATAAAAGAAAGTAAAATGTCTATCTCATTTTTTAGGATAACACCACCTGGATGAATGTTCTCTTTGTTGTAGTGACAGGCTGTCATTTGCCACACATCTATAATATAAACACCAACATCCTGAAAAGCCCACCGTAGAATTGTGTCCAACTGCAGAGCATACCAGTCACTCCCATACACATCCTATTAGAAGGACAGAAAAACAAAAGTCATAATATAAATATACATAATATATACTTTGCATATTTATTTACAAAAATAGATACAGGTGTGTGTGTGTGTACCTGGTAATTATCACGTTGTGGGGGCCAAATGCCCCACAAAGATAAGAATACCAGTACATTTTTTATCTTATTGGGACATTTTGAGGTCCACATGTGGAAAAAAGCTTATAAGTCATGGAGAATGATGTTTATGGAAAATCTGAAGAATGAGAAAGGCTCTGTGATGGTTGGGGTTACGGTTTGGGATAGGGGAAGGGAATAGAAAACGTAGGTTACGCATGTAACCATGGATCTGTGAGACCGAGGGATGACGTCACTACGGTCTAAAAAGGAATGATCACCTTCGTTCTGCCTATCACCGAGACCATATGTCAACAAAGTCATGTCCATGACCTCCGGAAGCAGAACGACCCCCGCCTATAAATAGCAGAGAATGCTCCCGGTTCAGTCTCCTACCTTGAGCGCCTCAGAATGGTCAGAGCGACAAGGATAGTGACGGTCATCCCTCGGTCTCACAGATCCATGGTTACATGCGTAACCTACGATCTGTTTCGACCTCACTCTGACCGTCACTACGGTCTAAAAAGGGATGACACATACCAACAGAGTCGCGAGGAACCCAGGATCAATTAGAACCTCGCTCAGTCACAGACATGAGGGCAGCGTCGCCGACCGGAGCTGGTCTAGTCACATCCACCCGGTAAAATCTTGTAAAAGTGCATGGCGTAGACCACAAAGCCGCTGCACAGATGTCGCTTGCTGCCACACCCTTGAGGGCAGCCCAAGATGTAGCCACACTCCTAGTAGAATGAGCCTTTGTACCTGTTGGGACCGGTATCCCCTGAGCCTTATAAGCATGGGAAATAACCTCCACCAGCCAATGAGATAGCCTCTGTTTGGAAAGCGGCAGTCCCTGCCTTGCCGCCCCATAACAGACAAACAGTTGAGAGTGCATTCTTCTTAAAGCCTGTGTACGGATCAGATAGGCTTTCAAGGCCCTGACTGGACACAATGTGATAAGCTTGTCATGCTCTGCCTGTGAGGCAGAGGAAGGCTGGAATTGAGCCAGCTCCAACACCTTGTTCATGGACTGCTGATCAAGCACTTTTGGCAGGAAAGCTGGATTCGGCCAGAGTGACACGCCAGTGCCCCCTGCCTGCCACCTCAAACAGTCATCACTAACGGAGAGAGCACACAGCTTCCCGACTCGTTTGGTTGAACAGAGAGCCAAGAGAAATGCAGTCTTAAGAGACAAAGACCGTAGATCTGCGTCTGAAATAGCTTCATAAGGACCTTCAGTGAGAGATGTCAGAACTGTAGGCAGGTCCCAGCTTGGTGCCCGCAAGGTGCGACCTAGACGTAACCGGCGGGCTCCCCTTAAAACCGGCTAATCAGAGGGTGCCTACCCAGGGATGTGTTATCTGCCCCCTGGTGAAAAGCTGAAATGGCCGAAGCATAGACCTTAATCGTACTGGCTGCCTTGCCCTGATCAAAATGGGACTGCAAGAAGCATAATACTTGTGGCACGGGGCAGACCGTTGGCTCGATGCCCAAGCCAAAACACCACTCTGAAAAGATCCTCCACCTGAGTGCGTAGCCAGCTCTGGTAGATGGGGCCCTGGCATTATTGAGTGTCTCCTGTACAGCCTTATCTAGCTGTCCATCGATGGGCTCTGCAGGGGCCAAACCCATAGACACAGGGCTTCCGGGTTCGGATGCCAAATACGCCCGTCTGCTTGCGTCAGGAGATCTGCTCTGCACGGTAACTGCCATGGCTGACCCTGCAGCATCCGGAAGAGTTCTGGGAACCATGGCCTCGCCGGCCACTGTGGCGCGACCAACAGGACTGAGTGGTGGCCCTCTCTGATCCGTCGGAGGACCTGAGTTATGAGAGGGAGTGGAGGAAAAGCATATAACAAGCCTGTTGGCCAGTCTTGCGACAGAGCATCCAGGCCCGAACTGCCCTCCTGCCCCATGAGGAGTACCATTCTGGGCAGTGTGTTGTCTCCGCTGACGCAAAGAGATCCATCTGGGCCGCACCGTAACGCATCCAGATCTGGACGACTATGTCGATGTTCAACCTCCACTCTCCCGGGAGTGGCCCTGTCCTGGAGAGAATGTCGGCCGCTCTGTTCTCCACACCTGGGATGTGCACTGCCCTCAGTGAGGAAAATCGAGGCCATGCCCATATCAGCAACTCCTCTGCCACCTGGAGGCATCGCTGGGACCTCGTGCCTCCCTGGTGATTGATATGATATACTGCCGAAGTGCTGTCTGTCCTCACCAAAACATGTTGGCCTTGCAACTCTGGCAGGAATTTCTGAAGAGCAAGATGGATGGCCTTCAACTCGAGGACATTTATGTGCTCCTTCATCCACAGCGACTGCCATGTGCCGCTCACTGCCCTTCCTTCCCAGACAGCCCCCCAGCCTGTCAGGGACGCGTCCGTTGAGATGACCTGTCTCCTGTGGGGAAGGCCCCCCAGTGGGACACCTTGTAAAATGAACTCCCGGTTGGTCCAAGGGCGTAGGGCTTTGATGAAGGTTTGAGATATATGCAGTTTCATCTGCCTGTCGTCTCTGGGGTGAAGATGAAAAGCATTGAACCAGCACTGCAGGGGGTGTGCCCTCAGCAGGCCCAGAGGAATAACTGCTGCTGCTGCAGCCACCAAGCCCAGTAGCTTTTGAACTCTGTGAGCTGTGACAAGGCTGCCTAAGTGGAACTGCTTCGTCATGTTGATCAAGCTGTCTGCTCTCTGTGAAGTGAGAGACGCAGTCATGCTTACCGAGTCCAGAAGGATGCCGATGAACTCTGCCTGTTGGCAGGGTTGCAGGTTGCTCTTTTTGTGGTTGACAGTGAAGCCTAGCATTTGAATGTGGGCCAGAACTGTGCTTGTGTCTCGTACTACCTGCTCCCGAGAGGGGGCGCACATGAGCCAATCGTCCAGGTAGGGCAAGATCTTCAATCCTCGAGCCTGGAGGGGGGACAGCGCAGCTGACACCACGCGAGTAAAGACCCTTGGGGCCAGAGAAGGACCGAAGGGAATGACCTGGAACTGGAATACCCTGCCTTGAAAGGCAAAGCGCAGGAAGGGCTGGTGTTCTGGACAGATTGGGACGTGTAAATAGGCGTCTTTCAGATCCAAGGACGTGAACCACTCCCCCTGCTGGATAGACTGCATCACCACCCTTGTGTGGACCATCTTGAAGGGTAGCACCTTGAGATATCGGTTCAAGGGCCTGAGGTCAAGAACAGGCCGATGACCGCCATCTTTTTTTGGAACAATAAAGTATTTGGAGTAAAACCCAGTGAGCTGTGCGCTGGGCGGTACTTCTGAGATGGCCCCTTTCAGAAGTAACTCCTGGACCTCTTTGACGAGGACGTACATTAAAACAGGGTCTTTTACGGACGTTATCTTGATCCCTGAAAACGTTGGGGGTCGCCGCCGAAATTGTAATCGGTAGCCGCGAGCCACCGTAGCCACGACCCAAGGGTCTGGCACAATTCCTTTCCAGGAGATCCGTGACAGCTGGGAAGGACAATCGATGGGCGACCCGGGACTCCTATGCAGGACCGCCACCGCGGCCTGCACCCCTGCCTGTGCCCCGCTGTGGTCCTCGCCATCCCTTAGCTCTGGAATTTGAGGCTGTACGTCGGTCAGGTGCACGAAATCGCCAGTCCCATGGGGCCTCTGGGTTGTCACCTGCTGATGGAGGCCGGGTAGGCTGCCGCAGCCTTTAACTGCTGATAGGTGGGCGGCCGGCAGTTGAAGCAGACCTAGAGCAAACCCTCTGGACAGCTTCCCTAGATGCTGCAGTCCGTTCAATCCGATCAAGCACCTCCTGGAATCCAGGGTGAAAGACGTGTCCTGGTACCACAGGGAGGTTGAGTAGCTCCTGTCTGATGACATCTGGCAGGGAGGTTTGTGCCAGCCAAACTTGTCTGCGACAGAGCACTGCAGAGGCCATAGCAGCCCCTACGTCACGTGTCAGCTGGGAGTGGGTAGAAAGAGCCGCATCGACCAGGGCCCTGGAATCACGATCGTCTGAGCCCAGTGTCTTCCGTAGAGCCGCCAGGGTGATGGCTAGAGCGTTACCCATACGGGCCGCTCGAGCTGATGCGTTGAAGGAATTAGTGACCAAACGGTCCGTCTTGGCACACTCCTTGCGAGGGCACCGTGGATCGGAGGATACCCGGGAAAACCCCAGAGACGTCAATGCAGCCATAGGCAACTCAACTGGTGGCATGTTTCCCAGTCCAGTTTCAACCAGATAACTAGCATTTGCCAGCTGGCGACAACCTGCATTAAACTGGGGCCGTTTCGAATTTGTACCCCATGATGACCTCAGCATTGCAGTATAGTCATCTGCTACAGGTATAGAAGGCCGTGGTTCAGGTCGGGAGATGCCCTCCCAAACACCTCCAGCAGGAGCCGGGGCAGATGTAGGCCCCTGAAGGCCCAAAACCTTGGCAGCGCTCAGTACCCGTGACATCAGGGAACTGACAGGGGCCTCTCCTGGCTCCGGGGAGCCGTCAGCTGGCTCAGCAGAGCTAGAATGTAGCTCCCCTTCGAGGTCGTCGCCACCTGTGGTGTCATCCACCACTGTGTGTGAAGCGCATAGGGATAACACATCTACATTGTCTTGATGTTCCTCCTCACCGAAGCTCTCAGGCCTGACTGAGAGGGGATCCTCATGTAATAAGTCTTGTTGTTTACCTTCTAATTTGTCCAACCTCCGTGACAGAGCCTGGAGAGCTGCAAGGATCTCGAGTGACCCCGTGCTGCTGCTTTCTGCCACCGTAGCTGAGGCAGGGGGCTTAACAGATTTGGGTGGCTCCACCTGGGTAACTCCATGGGGGGAATCCCGCTGTCGATCACGCGAACGTGAATGCTTGCGCTTGTGTTTACGCCCATGCCTACTGGAGAGGGACGGCTGGTCAGGGGAGCGCCGCCTCCCGCTCACTTCCTCACGCACATGGCCACGCACATGGCCGCGCACCTGGCTGGCCCGGCGCCGTCGCTCGTCCCTGGAGAGATCGCAGGCTGCACTACAGGGATTGTCCACGTCTTCCAGCACGTGGGCAGCTCCAAGGCATGTGGGGCACTCCCTGTGCCCATCCCTAGAACTCATGGAGGCGTTGCAGATCCTGCAGTAGTGGGAAGCCATTGCAGCAACACAGAATCCCAATGTAATGCCTGGAGTCCTCCTCCAGCAATCCGCCAAGGTAATACGGTGGGCCGCACCAGCGCACGAATGCACTTAGCGGTCGCACACTAGCCCCACCAGCTGCAAACAGGGGTATAGGGCGTGTCAGAGGGGAGTATTGCAGGAAAAGTGTGGTTGTAGCCGCCACTCAAGGCGGAAAAGTACCTAAAGAGCAGAAAAGCACAGCACCCAGTATTATGATGGCCCGCACCGGTGCATGAATGCACTTAGCAGGCACACACTAACCCCTTACCAGCTGCGAACAGGGGTATAGGGTGTGGGGAATACTGCCACAGCCTGCACCAGCACGTAAACGCACCTAACAGACTGAAATAGTGAACAGGAAACACAATAATAACAGGGCTGTTTATAATGTACTGGAAAAAACAGTCACCCACTAAATAATTCAACAAAAAATAGCACTAGCAGCAGACACAATATACCAGCTGAAAACAGCAATAAATACAAGCACAGGTATAATGGCGGCCCACACCAGTGCGCGAACGCACTTAGTGGGCTAGCACAAAGCCCACGGCTGCGAACAGCAGTAGAGGCACACGGATAAACAACTTAAATTACCCGGAAATCTAGTGCATATAAGTTTAAATGAAAGGGTATATAGCCTAGAAATAATAAGTAAAATACACAAACCACAACAATTCTCGGGGGCACAAGGCACCCGCACCGTTTAGGTAACGAATTAGTGGAATGCAACAAGAAAATAATCAGGACTTCTTACCTGAATACGTAATCTCTTACTCACGGTCTCGTATGAGGCGATCAAGGTGAGAGACTGAACTGGGAGCATTCTCTGCTATTTATAGGCGCGGGTCGTTCTGCTTCCAGAGGTCATGGACATGACTTTGTTGACATATGGTCTCGGTGATAGGCAGAACGAAGGTGATCATTCCTTTTTAGACCGTAGTGACGGTCAGAGTGAGGTCGAAACAGATCTCAGTTTGTATAGTTTAAAAACCATTACGTCTATGCAATGTTCCCACAAAACATGGAAACCAGAATGCGCGCATGAGTGTGTGTGTGTGCCCCCAAAAATACTTTTCTTCTGTACATTGCTGTAGCTCAACTAGTAGCAGTGTTCGAATTAAAGTGGGGGCTGGATGGTCCCAGCTTAGCTAAACTAAAAAAAAAAAAAGGTGCTGAATAGCACTAAAAGCTCGTTATCATAGGGGAACCATTTTTAGTGCTATATAGAACCTATAAAGCACCTATGAAGAACCATTTGAGGGGTGATATAGCACCACTATAGCCCCAGATATGGTTCTACATAGGTGCTACACAGGTACTAAATATGTGCTCTATGGCATTTAAAATGGTTCCCCTATGATTACTTAACCTGGCTCCGCCCTCCTTCGTGTTTCCACTTAATTTTCATTTCGCTTCAGTACAACGTCTGGGACTGCTGTGTAGAGTTTCGTTTTCTCCTGCAAATATCTGCAGGTCCAATCAGCGAACAGGGGGGGGTGGCTAAGAACGATGACGTTGAGGTCGTGCGTCAGTTTGAGGTGTAGTTCAGTAATGGCAGCGGAGAAAGACGTGAGAAAAGCTATTCGGTCCGTTGTTGCAAAACTGCCAAATATACAGAAGCCGGAGCAAGAACAATGTTTGCTAAGTTTTGTTGGTCTGATTATTCGGACTTGTTGTTTCCGGCCGGTTTTGGCGCATGATATACGTCACGACCACACGTTAACGGTTGCCTATGGCAGGTCCTGAGTGACTCTGGGCAGATCCAATAGTTTTAAACTTCAGAGGACCCTCCTTAACGGAAGTAACGCTTCGCAATGAAGCGTGGCCAGACTCTCTGTACAAATTTTATGAATGTACGAGAGTCTGCTAGGACCAGGCTAATGATTACGAGCCAGTGAACCACTTTTAGTGCTATTTAGCATCGTTTGTTTTTAGAGTTTATGGGACCCCAAATCTTTGACATAATTGGAACACTGACTAGTAGAGCATGGCTAACAACGCCAATGTCATGGGTTTGATCAAAATGCAAAATGCATGTAGCCTACTAATAATAGAAAGTAAAGCCTAAATAGCTGAAAATCACTTTAGATAAAAACATCTTTGGTGGTTTATATTTCACGTCTTTATACGTTCTTATTCCGTGCTGTTTTAGACATGAAATTTAAATCGCCCCTTAAAATGCATGAATGTAATATAATTTACAACACATAATCCAATTTATACAATGAATACTGTAAGACTCTAACCTTAAAGCCAGTGTTGGCAGTCTTGATTATAACAGTAGTGTCTGGTGCCCGCTGTAACAAATCTAGTACCGCTTTACGGATCCTCAGCACTCTTTTGGTGAAGTAATCTAGAGGAAATGTCGCAAAGTGCATCCCCAGGTGAAAAACAAACACAGTGTGAGGTCCTCCAGTCAGATCATCAATCTCATTACTGATGTAGTGCAGATTAGTAACTTCAGTTTTACGACTTCGTAGAGGAACACCGTGAGCCCTCCAGTGTAAGTCAATGTTGTTCTCCACATCCACTGCTATAAGTGGACCTGCCTGATGTATAACATGCAGGTTCATCTGCTTCAAAGCTGCAGTGAGAAACACCAACAATGATGATACCGTATGATTTTATGAATATGACTTAATATTCAAGTACACATCTTACTTGGTACAACTTTCACCAGTAACTCAAACCACTGTCTCAAGGTAGAGTCTCCAATCATAAAGATGTGTTTGTCTTTTAAACACTGTGTTGTTGTTTGGGTAGTAAAACGACGAGTGCTACACAACAAAGATGTCCACACATCATTCAGGTAAAAGCCAGCAGGAACTGGTGTGTGCAAACCAGGACGACATTTCTGTGTAACATCTGCAGGATGAAGTGTTATAGTGAATGTACACCTTGTATTTGCACTATTAATTAACCTTTATTAAATGCCATCAACACAAATTAATTAAAGGGGACATTTCACAAGACTTGTTAAATATGTAAAATAAATCTTTGGTGTCCCCAGAGTATGTATTTGAAGTTCTAGCTCAAAATAGCATATAGATAATTTATTATAGCATATTAAAATTGCCACTTTGTAGGTGTGAGCAAAAATGTGCTGTTTTAGGGTGTGTCCTTTTAAATGCAAATGAGCTGATCTCTGCACTAAATCCCAGCTAACAGAAAAAAGTTATAAGAACGTTCCCTGAAAGTTCCCAAGATTCCCAAAAACGTTCTGCCAACAGAAAAAGTGTCCAGTTTTCTTGACGTTTTAAGAACGTTTTTGTGTTGTCTCAACGTTAGAGGAATGTTACATTTTACCATTTATAAACGTTATGACAATGTCATGTTTTAATGCTCACACAATGTTTAAACAACAACTGTTTATTATATTGACTTGTTTGACTATTATGTAAATGATAGAGAAACATTGCATTTTATTATTTTATAAAACATTATTTCTGAATGTTCAGTAAATATATTGCTGTAGAAAACACAATTCACTTATTAGGCTTAGATGTTGATGTTTTGTTTAATTTTAAGTCACCATTATTGTGATGAGTGTTTGTTTTAGTTGGACTCTTGACTCTTGACTTTTTGCCTGCAAGTTTTTTTCCCTGGTTGTGTTAACTCTGTGTTAATACACCACATTTGTTATGAACATGTAAAGTTAATAGTCTAATTCTGTGGTAGTTGGTACATACAGTAATGGTAAAGATCATTACTTAATTAATTTACTAATCAAAAGTTTATTTTCTGTCAATGATGTAAATGAGATCCAGCACTTTCACAGCAGTTTGTCATTAAGGAGTTTTAGAAACTTAACACAAAAAATATCTGCTGTATATTTGGGACACACAAACCTCAAGAATCAGAGTATGAATCTCAACCATGGATGGCACTGCAGTGGTTGGATAGTGCAGATTAGGGGGCGTTATTATCCCCTTCTGACATCACAAGGGGAGACAGACAGACAGACATGTATATATGTACATGTATACATTTTTTAAGATTTAAGTTGCTATTAGTGAAAAGTGTGCATCACCATGCATCAAAAACCAACATACCAATTGTTGTACTTCCGTTAGAGGGAAGAATCTTGATTATGTTTTTTAGTCCATTGATACCCTTGTTGCTTGGATTTCTGTAAAAGACAACATCTCTATCGTAGTGTTTTCCAATAGCTTTATTAATATTCAAACAGTTAAACTAGATAATAATGGAAAAAAATGATCAAATATCAACAAATGTAAAGATAATACAAATATAAATTAATTCAGCATTATATAATCTCACAAAAACATTGCTTCTTTGGCAGTCACGTGGTTGATATACTCTCCAAAAGAGTGATACACACGAGCGCTGCATGGCAGTGATTTGGGTCTCTGACAGCGCCATTCTTCTCCAGTTTGAGAATCTTTGTATTCACAGCAACAATCTCCATTTTTGATCCTCTCCAGTCCATTCTTGTCTGACTTCACAGTGCACAACACTGTTTCTTTCAGTCTGGTCCCATTCGGTCCTGGTCCTTCAAAATATCCAAGGAAAGACACTCTTGTCAGAATCAGTTTCTCTGTGATGCTTGAGGACCTGCACAGCTTCACTGGAGTGAATCAGACGCACAGCCACCTGTGCCAGTCCAACCCACGGCAGAAGAAAACGCACAGAGTAGGAGCCGTTGAGCAAATCCACCACCTTCCCAAACACACTGGCCTGTGACAAAAAAATTTAATTCTTAAATTAATGTCCAGAAAGATAAGATAAAGATAAGTAAACATTACTGATAGCAGACATACAGTACCTTTTGAGGACTTTCGGATGAGAAAAGCTTTGCTTGAAAGAAATCCCCTCCATAACGTTTAGATTTATTGTTAAAGTCCCTGGCATGGATAGTAACAAAAAGCTCCTCCCCTATCTGGTAGCTGTCTTTCAGGTTCTGAATGATAAAGGTGGAGTGAGCTGGACTTGTACTCATAGACACATTTGTAATTGATCTGTCTGGTCCAGCCCAGTAAAGAGTCTGCTGTAAACTGGAGTAACTTTCTGAACTGATTCCAAATTCAGAGTAAAATGAACTTGAACTTGACTCTGAGTCTTCTGAACTGATTTCTAGCTGAACATCTGCAGGAGAGGTGGAGGAGTTTCTGGAGTTGTAATTTTTTTCAGAGTGTTGCGACAAAAAGATGTGTGGATCTTGTTTGTTTTCTTTACTTCCTACAGTCGTGGCCAAAAATATTAGCACCCTTGGTAAATATGATCAAATAAGGCTGTGAGAAATTCATCTGCATTGTTAATCCTTTTGATTTTTCATAAAAAAAATTCACAAAAATGTATTCTTTTATTGGATAATAAGAATTTAAAATGGGGGGAAATATGATTATGAAATAAATGTTTTTCTCTAATACACATTGTCCAAAATTATTAGCACCCTTTTATTCAATACTTTTTAAAACCTCCATTTGCCAGTTTAACAGGTCTAAATTTTCTCCTTTAATGCCTGATGAGGTAAGAAATCACCTAACAAGAGATCAGAGACCATTCCTTCATCCAGAATCACTCCAGACCTTTTAGATTCCCAGCTACATGTTGTTGCTTCTCCTCTTCAGTTCACTCCTCTCATTTTCTGTGGGGTTCAGGTCAGAAGAGTGGAATGGCTTTAGCAGAAGTTTGGTTTTGAGCTCAGTGACCCATTTTTGTGTTGTTTTTGAGGTTTGTGTTTTGGTTATTGTACACTTAGAGGATCCAAACATGGCCCATTATAAGAATTCTAACAGAGTCAGTCACTTACGGATTTTTTATCTGTTGGTATTTGATAGAATCCATGATGCCATGTATTTTAACAAGATGTCCAGAACCTCCAGCAGAAATATAGGCCCACAACATCAAAAACACAGCAGTATATTTCATTGTACACATGGGGTACTTTTTTTCTCTGTGTTTACCAAACCCATCTTGAGTGTTTGCTGCTAAAAGCTCATTTTTTAGTTTCATCTGACCATAGAAGCCATTCCCATTTAAAGTTCCAGTCATGACTGATAACTGAATATGCTTTAGTTTGTTTTTGAATGAGCTAGGAGAATTTTTTCTTGTAACCCTCCCAAACAACATGTGTTGATGTAGGTTCTGTTTGACAATTTTTTTAAAGGTTTTCTGAACCAGAGGCTCAACAATTTTCTGCAATTCTTCAGCTGTGACCCTAGGAGAGTCTTTAGCTACTCAAACTCTCCTTCTCACCGCACATTAGGACGATATAGGCATAGGTTCTCTTTCAGGCAGTTTTGTAACATTTTCTGATGGTTGGAAATTCTTAATTATTGCCCTGATGATGGAAATGCTCATTTTCACTGCTCTAGCTCTTTTCTTAAAGCCACTTCACCAATTTGTGAAGATCAATTATCTTTTGCTGCACATCAGAAATATATTCTTTGGTTTTTCTCATTGTGATGGATGATTAAGGGAATTTAGGCTTTGTTTCCCCTCCTCTTTATATTTTTGTGAAACAGAAGCCAGAGCTGAATGATTTTGTGTTTACAATCATGCTGGAGTTCTGAAAATTGTGAAAATGAATGGGAATATACTTCAGAGATATTTTACCAATAAGAATTTCTAGGGGTGCTAATAATTGTGTCCAACGAGTATTTGAGAAAAACATTGATTTCATAATGATATTTCCCCTCCATTTTAAATTCCTATTATCCAATGAAAGGATAAATTTTTGTGAATTGTTTAAATAAAAAATCAAAAGGATTAACAATGCAGATTAATTTTTTACAGCCTTATTTGATCATATTTACCAAGGGTGCTAATATTTTTGGCCACGACTGTATATACGACCATACAATCTACAAACACACAATAGACGGTTATTAACTCTGCAAATTCAGTGAACAAACAATGTTTAATAAAAGAATGTAAACATGAACTATGAATGCACAAAAAAAAGTTGAATTAAAAACAGAAAGGAATTTCAAAAGGCTGTCATTTAAACAACTTCAAACAAGTTGATTGACTCACCAGAAAACATATTAATACAAGGCAGATCCCAGCAAACATCATTTTTAAACAGGGTCTCTCCCTGTTGACTACAACAGACATAATGTTCACATTTACTAGAAAAAAGTGGTTAAGATGTTTGATTACTTTACTGACATTACAAATAGGACACATTCAAAGATTTTGAGAGTCAAGTTGGAACAATACAAGAGTAAGGTCAAAATTAGTCTATAACTGATTTTTTAGTGTAAAGGGAAAAAATTATATAATTAAAAATCACAATAATTGTCATTAAAGCTTTAGCTTCAATACAGATGTGTAGAATAATATCTTTAATTTAGCCTATATCAAAATAAGATCCATGGTTTTTGTGCACCAGAACCGATAGTTATCATTTTACACATACACTGCAACTACTGTAATTCATTAAAAGTTTATACTTTGTTCTTAAAATTATGAATTTAGTCAATTGTGTCCTTTTGCAAACAAAAATAAGGAGAATTACTTACTGTATTGTTTTCGAGCTGTAAGTTTCATTTTATTATCTGAAAGAATGTATAACATAAAAATGCTGCTTATAAAGAAAATCAGTAGGCTAATGTTGGCTTACAATGTTGTCTGTCAGCATGCCTTGCGAGAGACGAATGCTTTTCGAAACAGGACTACTTTGTCAAGCGTGTCTTGCAGCAGTGAGCAGGTCATAATGAGGTCTCCTTATATGAAACACCTGACTCCACTAATCAGGCTCCTTCCAGAATGTTTGAAACATTTCTATAATTCACACACTAACAAACTGATGAACTTTCTGAAATTTCTTTTTTTTGACTAATTCTCAGCTGTGCAATTTAAAAAAAAAAATGAATTGATAAATTCATATGCAGGTAAACATTATAAATATCACAATTAAATGTCAAAAATAATGCATTTTTATTTAAAATGTTTTATACTGATTAAATCATATCTGTTATATTATTTTGTCTTTGTTTAAAAGTGTCAATCAACCAAAAGTTATTATTTCAAGATTTTAAATGTATAAAGATGTATTTCAAGCATATTATTTTGCCCACATAGATGCCATGAGGGCCCCACATTATTTTCCCACATGGGCAAACCTATATGCAGAGCCGGATTAAATAAATGGACTACACTAGGCAGGCTGCATTTTTTTGCCCCCCCCATCGAGGTTATTAATGAATTGAAATCTGAAACTTACCAAAGTTACTAATAAAAGTTAATTCACATTTTACATAGCCTAGTCTTTGGTTACAAATTGGTTGTTTGTATGCCAAATTAAGTCATGTGTTGTATTCAGGGTATATATGACGCGAAAGAGGAACAGCTTTTAACATCGGCGGCAAGAGATGGAGCTAGTTAGTGTACTTTTTAGGGAACAAACACCGTCCTGTAGAAGGACAGACGAGCCAACACTTTAAAGCCGGGCACAATGGGGGGGCGGTGTCGGCAGTAAATGATCGTCTTAATAGCGGGAAAAAACTTTAAAGTATGTTTGTATTGGGTGTCTGTGACGAGAAAACGCAATGTATTCTAAAATAGTGTGTAATATGCGAGTTAGAGCCTCCTAGTAGCGTATCACCAGCAGCTGGAGACGCTGCTTCTAGATAACTTGAATAATGGCAAATGTGAGATCGCACGACTCAAATAATTACAGAACTGACTGACAGATTTAGGATTTAAATTTATGATTCGGGCAGGTGGTGATAGCGCAAAAGTCTGCCGTTGTGATGAAAGTGTTAGCGGTTGCTTATTAGGTTTGCAAGAGGGAAGAGCTGAGCAAATAATTTCTGTATAGTGGCTAAATCAATACAAAACACATCGAAACGAAGGATGAAAGTACAATACCTTTTAAGAGTAACGTGGAAAGAAAAATCAACACGGTCTACATTAAGATCGAGAAGTCCGAGTTGCTGAGAAAATATTGATAAATGCGTAGCATATATTATATCGATTCAAACCGATGACTGTTTGAGTCCCCTCATCAGTGCGTTTAAAAACGATTGCATGGGGAGGTACTGAATGAATAAGGATCGAAATTAAAAAATACAGGAGGAAAATGGGGCTGGGTGGTCTGCGGAGGCAATCTCCCGCTATATTTGGTGATATTAGAACAGGTTGAAGTGAAGACAGTGGAATATGAGAGATAATAGCATCAGGGCTTGAGCCGCTAGCAGAGGCAGCCTCACGCTTGGAAGCACCTGAAGTTAACATCCAAGGATAGACAATATTACAGATGAGGAAACGGATCGCGACGCTGGCAGATATAACAGAAATGTTTGGCAAAAAATGGAAGCAGGAGCCACTGTTATGCGGGCGAGGGAACTGGTTGAAACCGGCGCTCTAGGACGCGGCCCAGACCTGCCGAGCGCCTGACACCAGTGGTGAGAGGCATTAGGAAAAACCAGGTGTCATGAGCAATTCGGTCCCCCCGAGCAATTCGGACTCCCCTAGGACCCCGCGAGATTCCATTGGCTGGAAAAACTCCTCATGGGTAGTTTTCTTAGCGCCTTATTACAATTCCTACAAAATCGCGTTATGATTTATGTAGTTAGAACGTTGTTAAAATTACAATTGATGTCTTTTAAATGATGTTTCATATTGTAGTATATAAATGAGGCTATAGGTGGGAGATCTACACATTGCTTGTGTCATATTATTTAGATATTATATTCTGTACCATTTCCACTTTTTACTGTCGACTACTTCTACAATTACTTACTCATTAATTACTTATACAAAACATGATTACTACATAATTGAATCACACATTTAAATTATAATTTATAAGCCATGATTACTACACTTTTACTATTGAAAAAATATATTCCGTAAGGTATGTAAATTTTTAATTTGTAAAAATAAAAGTATGGTTTTTGTAAAGCAGATGATGACACAAAAGTACTGATGTGTCTGCAACATGAATATTAGTTTATTATATAATTTTTTGGTTAACTTTTATCTTTAAACATTTTTATGCTTCTATTTTGTACCACGTAATTAGCTTGCTAGACCTCTTACGCAGATGAGATATCGCAATCACACATTTTTGAGCAGGCATTAGTGCTAGGTACCAATCGGGGTCCAAGGGGAGTCCGAATTGCCCGGGGGGACCGAATTGCTCATGACAGCGGTACTCGGCGGAGTAGGGGGGAGGCTGCAGGATGCGAAATTTAGGCTCTGTCACGGGACATTCTTCTTCTTCTTGTATGATTTGCGGCAGTTTAGACACTGCTATGGTGTATTACTGCCCTCCACAGTTCATCTGAAGAACTTTGCCTCACAGTTTATATCCTCGAGTAAAGACCGGTGTGGAGTAAAAAATTTATTAAAGCCTTTGCTGTTACATAATCCATATTTCCAAGAATCGTATATATCAGATAAAGATGATATTCCCGAATCCATCAGCTCAGAAAACATGCGAGTTCTTGCATCATGAAGATTTTCACATTCCATTACTACATGTTTCACAGTTTCTAATTCTTCACACTCACATCTACCGTCAGGATGTTTGCCTACTCTTGCCAGCCCAAAATTCAGTGCACAATATCCCAGTCTTAGTGATTACCACACGATCCCTCCTCTCTAATCTTGTGTTTGGTGTGTGCATTAATGTGAGTTGTATTGAGAAATAGTGTCTGACTTTATTTCCTTTTTCCCATTCTTTCTACCATAATTCCTTTATTTTTTTCCCGTATAATAGCTTTACACTCTATTCTTCCATACACTACTTTCAAATCAACTTCGCTCTTATATGTAGCCTTTTTGCCATCTCATCAGCTTCTTCGTTTCCCTGAATCCCCACATGTGCAGGTATCCACATAAAACCCACTGTATTTCCCTTTTTTATCACCCAATTTATTGCTAGCAGAACTTCAATGACTAAATCTGGTCTGACCTCACTTTTCCTGCTCTTAATGGTCATTAAAGTGCCCATATTATGACTGCTTTTCTACAAGTTAAATAGGTGTATGAGTTCCATAAAGCATGTTTCAAAAGTGGTTTGCTCGAAATAGCTTGTAGGAAAAGATTGTTTCCCATCTCTAGTAGCCTCTGTTTCAGGGCAGTTCAGATTGTGCCGTTTTGAGCTAGTCTTACATGTACATATTTATGAGCTGCTGCTCCTTTGATCACGCCCCACTACTAACGTCATGTGCGCGTGCATAGTGATATCATGAGCAGTACAGACCATACTGTGTTATTATTTTATATATTATTATTATTAACGGTTTATGTTGCCAACAGACAAATCAAGCAGAAAAGTATCACTAATAAGTAACGTTACACTACAGGAGAAGAAACTCATGACACACAATGATTCCAGAGTAAATTGTGATGTAGGAGTTTCAACAATAAACGCGTTTTCCCAGGACAATGCTAACATATTCCAGTTATAAAACATTTTCAAACGCATTATTTTTTTAAATTACAGAAATTAAGACCCGGCGGGGGATGTATACTGCTTCTGGAACGCGTGCTAATTGCTAGAAGCTAGCGGGAGGTCCGGACCGTTAAAGTTATTAGAGGCTCGGGGGTTAGCCTGGTCAGAAAAGCCGGTTCGGTAAGGCCCGGTCTCGGTGTGTCAAACTCATCATGACACACAAAGATTCCAGCGTAAATTGTGATGTAGGAGTTTCAACAACAAACGCGTTTTTCCAGGACAATGCTAACATATTCCAGTTATAAAACATTTTCAAACGCATTATTTTTTTAAATTACAGAAATTAAGACCCGGCGGGGGATGTATACTGCTTGTGGACCGCGTGCTAATTGCTAGAAGCTAGCGGGAGGTCCGGACCGTAACAGTTATTAGAGGCTCGGGGGTTAGCCTCGTCAGAAAAGCCGGGGCGGTAAGGCCCGGTATCGGTTAGTTTGGCAAAACACTTTTAGTTTGGCAAAGCACTATTACTTAGTTCTTGTAGAATTGTAAAATAAAGTTGTTAAATATTTTTTTTTAACTTTCGAAACCACGCTGCAAACTATCTAGCCTGCAAAAATATCTATGTAGCCTAACTTAAACAATTTTAACATCACTATACATTTAAAAGGTATAATTTACGGCAGTGGTTCTTAACGTTATTCCTCGAGGCCCACTGCCCTGCACAGTTTGTATGTCTCCCTTATTTAACACACCTGATTCAAATCATCAGCTCATTAGAAGAGATCTCAATGAACTGAACTGAGTCTGTCAGATAAAAGAGACATACAAAATGTGCAAAGCAGTGGGCCTCGAGGAATAACGTTAAGAACCACTGATTTACGGGATTAGCATCAATGTATGATCTCTGTTTTGAGATATATGTCACAGGTCGGGGCGAACTCCTTCCTAGCTCCCACCTCGAGGAGGTCTCAAAGCCACCCCAATGACCAGACACACGAGAGAGAAGTTATAATTAAAAATAATCTTTATTAATTTACTTAAAATGGGGGAAAAGGGGGAGGGCAATTTAAAACAATGAGTTCTTCGAGCCTCCAGGCGGGGCTTCCACGGGGCCGGGGGACCGAGCCCTTGAGGTTGGTTTACTTGAGCCCGTGGCGCGCTCCCCTTCTCCTGGAGGCAAATCAGAGACAGTGATTACTAAACTGTGTACCAGTTACTAATGCCGGCTTTCTTCTTGCTTCCCCAGGCCCGTATATCTCCGCCTGTACCTCAATTCATGGAAGATGCCAGACTTTTGTGCTGGGTATGGATGTTAGGCCTACTAGCACTATGCATTACATTTAGAAAAAGTCGATTTTCTTAATATCAAAACTTTACATTTTCTCTGAAATCCATGCTTAATACATGTCTGACAAAAAAAACTAGAAAATCGCATTCATGACGATTTATAGTGGTTTTATTTCCGTTACACCTATGCCTACAATGACGCTGACGCAGGGCTTCCCTGTTTCAAGATGGCAGATCCATTTGACGCATTTGTTTCAATGAACTGCCGTAGCCAAGGCGACATAGCATACATATCTATGGAAGTAACATTACTATGTGTCATGATACTGTGAGCTTTGTAGGTCTTTTTACTTGTTTTTTGTGTGACAGGGTCACACTTCATGTGGAGAGTCCCGTGGCTTGTGTTATTGTGTGCCTTGTGCTCTCCTGTCCCCAGTCTAGCTCCGCCCTTGTGTCTCTGTTAATTATTTATTATTAGTTCATTAGTTCTTCCACATTTAAAGCCATTGTGTTGGACGTCTTGTGTTTGGGTCGCGTTTGACACTGTCATGGGTCTTGTCTTGGTTTGGCCTGGCCTGCCGTGTCTTGTTTTATGTAATTATTTATATTGTTGCCTTGTTTACCCCCTCGAGAGTGTTTCTGTTATATAATAAAAGTCTTTTTGGTTGAGAGCTGTCTGCACTTGGGTTCTGTCCTACATACTCATGACACACATGGCTTCAGGTAACAAAATGAACATTGAAACACACGGACTATACAGTAAGTAATTCTATATATATATATATATTTTTATTAAGGAATTTAATAGAACAATACACTCGGTTATTCAAAATATTTAAATAACATTCAATAGCATTTTAGTAATGAAATAAATAGAACAGTTTATTAACCTTAGTCATTTTGCAGTCTTTTTTTTTTTAGATAAGATCACGATGAACCAAGTCTTATAAATGATAATGCCGTGCGACAAATAACATATTTGATTGTGTCATAATGTATTTTCTTAAATCCTCTATTTCCTGCTTTGGCGTCCTGTCCACATTTTTTGTAAAATTGAGATATCATGGTACATAACAATGTTCGTTGAATAGCCTATTTCAGTGGTACCCAAACTTTTTCAGCGTGTGGCCCCCCTTGTGTACGGTGCATTCCTTCGCGGCCCCCCCAAAGAAAATTTGTGACAAAAAAAAAACGTTCTAAAACTCAACATTTTAATAAAAATTTTTAAATTATACAAAAAAGTAGTGCTTTTGGTTAGTAGCCTTATTTTTTTAGGTTTAATTACACAGAATTCAAGATAAATTAATGTATTTCACACAATGTCACAAAACTGGGGCCCCCCTGGCACCATCTCGCGGGCCCCCAATTTGAAAACCACTGGCCTATTTAATCTCTTAATTTAATCTTTAATTTCGTAACAATACATTTTAAAACTCATAATCAAAATGCTGTGGCCTTGTCTTATTGTTGAAAGGTTGCAAATTTACTTTCATTTAATGTTTTCTTTATTTTAACATGTTTATAATTCTTTTGAAATATTGTAACAAATTTTCATTTCACAGTTCAGAGGGAGAGACCATATTTAAAGATGTTGTTTACTGGCCTGTGCCTTGGAATTACAGCATTTCTGGTAAGTCTGGAAATGAGTTGTCTTTAAAATGTCTGACTTATGAAGTTCATGTCATATCATTTAGGTGTATCGTATTCAGTCATTTGTTTTTGTACATACCTTTGGAACTAAACAACTCTGCATCTCAATCAGTGTGTTCAGTGTAATGAGTTCATTGCTTATTCATTTTTAAATAAACATGCACGATGCAAATTGGTAGTTTTAATTTTCCACTATTAATTATTATTTATTCTTAAATGTGTGATGAATGAGAGATTTTAAGACATTTTAAGAACAGTGTGTTAAACCGTCTGACTTTTAATTATTAACCTTGTAGGTTTTATGGACTTACGTGGGAAGTAAAGAAGAGAAACATCCTCCAACCAGCTTTTTGTCACAACATTTTGCAAAACTTTACAATTCCAGAAACGTATCCACCTCTCCTGCAGATGTTCAGCTAGAAATAGGTTCAGAAGACTCGGAGTCAAGTTCAAGTTCATTTTATTCTGAATTTGGGATCAGTTCAGAAAGTTACTCCAGTTTACAGCAGACTCTTTACTGGGCTGGACCAGACACACTAATCACAAATGTGTCTATGAGTACAAGTCCAGATCACTCCACTTTCATCATTCAGAACCTGAAAGAAAGCTACCAAATAGGGGAGGAGATTTTTGTTACTATCCATGCCAGAGACTTTAACAATAAATCTAAACGTTATGGAGGGGATTTCTTTCAAGCAAAGCTTTTCTCATCCAAAAGTCCCAAAAAGGTACTATATCTCTTACATGTCTGCTGATGACTTCTACTCCGATGGGCGCAAATTTGAAATATGTGGTCAGTGTGTCATGTGTGTTGCTTGTCATTTCAAAATATGTGTTCGCTGCTTCGTGTGAACCGTGTGCACCAGGTGTGTTGTCAAAATAAGTGCCTGCTGCTTTATTTAATAAACATTATTGCCTCTATACAGTGGCATGCGGAAGTTTGGGCACACCTCAAAATTATTAAAACTTTAAGTCTGTAACTGGTTATTATCATTTTAAAACGAGTAAGTATTTAAGTTAGCCAGGATTTTAGTAGTAGTTTTGCTGTAATTTGTTCAGTAATTTTTTTTTTTGCAATAACACAGAACAAGGAAAACATCTATACAGAACAACATTACATTTACAGAAGTACACTTGCTGGACATCACTTCAGTTCATAAACATCAGTGACTTTATAGTTATTTTCTATCTGGGTATGAACATGATTTCCCCTAAAAAAACAATGATTTAATATTGCCACATTATGCCATTGCAATACATTAAACACAATATATATACACAAATAAACTGCTAATGGAAGTAAAACGTACAAACTAGGCAAAAAGAACAGTTTATTGTTAAAAATATGCTTCTGTTTATTAAGTATTTATTGATTTAAAAATTAAGTAGTATGTTTGAGCAACTAAACAACAGCGTAGCTTATTTACAATATACAGATATTTGAAACAATTAAACATACTCAATTGTATTTGCTTATTGTCTTTGAACTCAAATTAATTTACTGTAATATAATGCAAATCAGTTCCTGACGCGATGTTATTATACAAGCAAATTTCATCACGTCTGACAGTCTCGAGTGGACGCGTTACGACGGTCGCCTCAGTCAGATTAAACTGAAAAAGTCAGTAAAATAAAGCGAATGATCTGGATTTGGCACATGTTACTTTACAAATTACTTCAAAAAATGATGACAAATCACATACCTTCATCACGCACTGCACTTTTTTTTGCGTGCCTGCTTTGCCTTTCGCTTAGCAGCCCCCAAAGGATGCACTCGTTTAGGCGCCATCATAAATCATTGACTTTTTGCAGATTTTTTTTTTTTTGCATATCAATCTTATCTTACGTTCAGAGGGTGGGACCTGCGGGACCCACATAAGTGGTTTCACTACAGGCAAAGAGTATACTTCTATACTCTTTGCTACAGGTGAGTGACAATTCATTTATACCCAATAGACAAAGAGACCACTTGTTGCTGTCCATCCTGATTGGTGTATTAGCGTATAGGGATTTTATGACTATGGAGGCCCCACCTCTAAGCTCGAGGCCCTAGGCAATTGCCTACTCTGCCTATATGTGGCGCCGGCCCTGCCAACATCATATGCCAAACTTGATTAACTGCATAAAATTAATGATAAATTGTGGAACGTAGCACTACAGAATCTGGACATATTTTTTATTGCTTCTTTCTGCATTTTTAGGTTTTTATTATCGTGAAAATCCTGCACCTAGAAAACTAGTTTAATTTTTAGCTTCTAAAGCTTCACAATATCAGTTTCAATTGTGACTTGTGGAAATGCATTTTGTTTATTTAACCCATTTAATAATTTGGCATTGTGAAATTACAATTTTAACTTAGAGTCACTATTTTACTTTTTCCTGCAGATGTAACACAGAAATGTCATCCTGGTTTGCACACACCAGTTCCAGCTGGTTTTTACCTCAATGATGTTTGGACTTCTTTTGTGTGTAGCACTCGTCATTTTACAGTGCCTGAAAGACAAACACATCTACATGATGGGAGACTCGACCATGAGACAGTGGTTTGAGTTCTTGCTGAAAGCAGTACCAAGTGAGATAGATATAAATCTCCCTATGAATCTAAAAATCTTTGAATGTTTACTGGTTCAGTAAGATTTTATCTTAATCAGATAATTTTGACAAAAAAATTGGGATCATCTTCATTGTTGGCTTTTCTCACTGCAGCTTTAAAGCGGATGAACCTGCATGTTGAATATCACGGAGGTCCTCTTATAGCAGTGGATGTGGAGAACAACATTGACTTCAGGGGCGTCAGTTTGTTTTGAAAAGTGGTGGGGACAAAAGATCAGATGAAAAAAACATTACAGCAGGACAGGAAAAATTTTGAATAACGGCCCATCAAAAATGGGCATAGCGTAGTAGGCCAGTCAACAACACGAAAATACTCATAAAACCCTCAACAATGTCGACTGCACATATAAGAGTCCCTACAACACCAGCTCAACCGAACAGTGCCAAAGCACCATAAAACAGCAAGTCAATGATTACAATGAAAGTCATTATTATGTAAAAGAAAATACACTATAAGCACACAACACAACATATGTGTCCTTGGACCACAAAACCAGTCGTACACTGCAAAAAATTATTTTCAAGAAAAAAATTCTTAGTATTTTTTTTCTTGTTTTCAGTAAAAATATCTTAAAACTCTTAAATTAAGATGCTTTTTCTTGATGAGCAAAATGACCTAAGAACCAAAAATATTAGACCAAAATTTTAGACCAAAAATACTAAATGTAAGTGATTTTGTGCATAAAAAAGCAAAAAAATCTGCCAATGGGGTAAGCAAAAAAATCTTGAACATTTTTCTTAAACACTAAATTCAAGAAAATTTCAAGAAAAAAATAGCTTACCCCATTGGCAGATTTTTTTGCTTGTTTTATGCACAAAATCACTTAAATTTGATATTTTTGGTCTAAAAACTAGATTTTTTGCTCATCAAGAAAAAGCATCTTAATTTAAGAATTTTTAGATATTTTTGCTGAAAACAAGGCAAAAATACTAAGATTTTTTTCTTGAAAATCTGACTTTCTTACTTAGTATTTTTGTTTTGATTTCAGTAGAAATATCTTAAAAATCTTAAATCAAGATGTATTTTCTTGATGAGCAAAATGACCAAAGAAAATAAGTCTAGTTTTTAGACAAAAACTATACAATTTAAGTGAATTTGTGCTTCATTTAAGAATTTTTAGATATTTCTACTGAAAACAAGACAAAAATACTAAGTAAGAAAGTCATTTTTGCAGTGTACGTCGCACAG
This sequence comes from Paramisgurnus dabryanus, assembly GCF_030506205.2. NCBI lineage: Eukaryota > Metazoa > Chordata > Actinopteri > Cypriniformes > Cobitidae > Paramisgurnus > Paramisgurnus dabryanus. Next base: position 18,155,399 of record NC_133344.1, read on the forward strand.
GTATTGTTTGATTTTTCAGAAGATTTTAACCAAATGCTTTCAAAAAGTGGTGGGGACAAAATCAGCCATTTCAAAAAGTGGTGGGGACATGTCCCCAGCGTCCCCAGTGTAAATGACACCTATGATTGACTTACACTGGAGGGCTCACGGTCTTCCTCTGCGCTGTCTGAAAACTGAAGTTTCTAATCTGCACTACGTCAGTAATGAGATTGATGATCTGACTGGAGGACCTCACACTGTTATTGTCTTTAATCTGGGACCACACTTCACAACATATCCTCTGGATTTCTTCACCCACAGAGTGTTGAGGATCCGCAAAGCTGTGCTAGATTTGTTACAGCGGGCACCAGACACTACCGTTATAATCAAAACCGTAAACACCGGCTATAAGGTAAAAAGTTAATTTTATCAATCAAAAACGTTTACAGAGAAACTTGCATACATTGCATATTCTGTATATATGCATGTTTATATTGTGCCTAAGGTGTATTTCTTTCTTTCAAGGATGTGTTTGGCAGTGACTGTTACAGTACTCTTTGCAGTTGGACAGAATCCTACGGTGGGCTTTCAGGATGTTGGTGTTTATATTTTGGATGTTTGGCAAATGACAGCCTGTCGTTACAACAAAGAGAACTTTCATCCAGGTCCCGTCATCATCAAAAATGAAATGGACATATTTTTGTCTTTTATTTGCCCTGAATGATGTTGTCAGAAGCAATCAGGATGTGAAAGCAACAGTTGTTTTTATTTTATTTTATTCATTTTTATAGTGAATGTGTAAAACAGGGTAATACCCTATTTAGTGTCAGAAACTGCTAGGGTGGCAGATAAATTACGAACTGTCGAAGAAAATCTGACATAAAGGAACTGAAAAGTTGCACACTTACTTTGTACCTACATATTGCTCAATTGTTACTTTGCAGGTTAATTTATATAACTGTGTACATCACATAATAACACATACTGCACTTAGAAAAAAATTCAGCATTTTTGTCAAATCAACATATATTTTTTATGTTACTTAACTTTACAAATTAAATGAAACAATATCAAGTTGTTTTAATAAATTATGTCATCTTTTTTAAAAGTCAAAACTTCTTTCTGTGTTTTTGAAGCTTTAGTTGTGTTTACAGTGTGCAATATAACATTTGTTCATGTTTTACATGTAAACAAACGCTGTATTTTTCACACAGTTTACTAATCTGTATACTGCTGTTTTCACTGTCTTAAAAACGGGCTGATGTCTTCTTTGTTCTATGAAGTCCCTCCTTCAGAAATACGTATTGAGGTTTGATTGTGTAGCTTGTTTAGTATGTTGTGATTCGATAGCAGCTTAGCTTGCCTTTAGCTTAGCTGGCGACTGACGTATTCCTGTGGGCGGAGTTTAGTTAAAGCTTTTAGAGTTTAGTCATTAAAGCAGGATGTAGAGGGCTGTAATCCAAACCGGACGTTCGCTGTAGGCTTTGAAAGGCGAATTCTGTTAAAAAAAATATATCGCCTGAACTTTGAGCTTTATAATTTTACAGGTATTATTTATGCTATTATAGCAACATCACACACTAGGGTTTAAAAATAGTATCAGGAAGAACGTGACCTTTAATACTTTTCTTTATATAATTCTCTAACTTATGGCATTCCAGTGTGGACAGCAAAGTAAGAATTTAATATTACAGAGAAAATGTCTTGTGTCTTGTGCATACTTCGGAACAGCTATAATTAGATTATTATAGACACATGATGTACTCTGAATTCTTCTCAGATTTTATCGGTAATATACTTTTCAAAACATTTTTGAACATAGTGGCTATAGTGTTGTATAAAGTACTAGAAAGCAATACTTGAGTAAAAGTACAAGTATTGTACTAGAAAAAGACTTTGGTAGAAGTGAAAGTTGTCTTTTAAAATATTACTCAAGTAAAAGTCTTAAAGTATCTGATATATACTGTACTTAAGTATCAAAAGTAATTTTCTGATATTTAATGTACTTAAGTATTTGAAGTAAAAGTAAAAAGTTTTTTTAAAGCAAGCGGTTAGAACTTTGATGGTGAACTTTATTGTGGCTTTCTTATAGTAAAGCATATTCAGAGTTCCCATTATCTTCTTAATCTCAATCATTAAATAAAAATATTTTTTTTCCAGGACTTCTCAGGCACAATTCTCTTAAGTTCAAAGAGCAAACAGCATATTTTTAGAGCTGACATCAAATAAAAAAGCAGAAATTTAACTTTTGTATGAACTTCAGGTAAAAATGAAAAATAAATAACTTATTTCTTTTTAAAACATGAGCATATTTTTGAAAAAAGTGGACTCCTTTAAGTTAGCTGCTATACTAAGAAAAAAATGCCAACTCGTTGTGTGGCAATGAAAGCACTGTGACTTTGATCAACAATGCAAGCGTACATTCACAATGTATAACATTAGCACAACATTATCCTATTTATCCTAGTTTTGAGTTAATTAACATAAAAGGAAATCTCAAGTTTGACAAAACTTATGATGCTTTTGAAGACGTGAATACAGTCCTTAACACTTTCTTTCTAACCTGTCACTGATTAACATAGCAGTTTTTTAAAAATATTTCTCAATCTAACATTAGCCTACCGGAGGGAATATTCGGCCGGCAGTTATGCTGTTACCATAAACAGTTAAGCGTGTTTCATTTGAGAGTTCTCTGTGAATTAAATAAATCCATGGGAAAATCAGCGGCGTAACGTTGACGTTTATTAAACATGTGCGCCTGGCCATCACATTAGACAGATAATTATCTAATACGGCTTATGATAACTAATGTTGAATCACATTGACATTGTGGCTTTACTTAATAACTATTATTTTAACGTTCCTTGATGTGATTCTTCAGGTTGGACGGGGAGTTTTTAAATGACAATGTAAGTGATTTTCGGTAGGCATAAGAGGCACTTTATTCTGTAATCGGGAATCTTTAATTCCAATGTACAAAAACATTTCTTACAAATACGTCCACGGGTGTATAACGTTAGCTTTCTCACCCTGTTCATCGTCGGGGTGGTCGATTATGATAACAGGAGGTCCTTCAGTAGGTGCTTTCATTGCAGTTACAGTTGTGCTTCCTCATCCTTTGGCAACACTACGCTAAATAGAATGTGCATTTTATCTAGAAAATGTAGTGGAGTAAAAGTGAAAGTTGACATAAATTTAAATAGCGAAGTAAAGTACAGATACGTGCAATTTCTACTTAAGTACAGTAACGAAGTATTTTTACTTCGTTAAATTACAACAAACAATCCAGAATGAAATTCATCTATACTATTCAGTGTAATATGGCATGTCAATTAATAAAACTGTTTTAAAATGTATGTTATATTCTGAGGTCACAGCAAATGTTTCATTTTTGCAAGTTATGTTTGGGGTAGAAATACAGCTTTATGCCCTAAAGGGGTTCTTGGGATTCCAGAGACACCAGCAGGTTTAAATACATGTTTGCTTCTTAACAGTGGATTTTTATTGCTGCCTTTTCCTAATATTTTCTTTAAAAAAAAGCTTTTGTAGTCACATTTTCTGTACTGTGAAACACTTATAAATCTTAAATAATTTCTGTTTAGATCCACCAAATATAAATTATGATAGGAAGCAATTAGCTTTTTTAAGATAATGCACACTTTTTTGTCTTTAGAAATATCTTTTACCCATATTCTATTAAACTACAACTTGCTAAAGCAATAAACCCCAAGAAGCAGTGGGTTACCAGTGCATTTTATAACAGCTAAGGGGCGTTGTTAGGCACGACGCGAAGCGTTATTATTTACTTAATAACTATTATTTTAACGTTCCTTGATGTGATTCTTCAGGTTGGACGGGGAGTTTTTAAATGACAATGTAAGTGATTTTCGGTAGGCATAAGAGGCACTTTATTCTGTAATCGGGAATCTTTAATTCCAATGTACAAAAACATTTCTTACAAATACGTCCACGGGTGTATAACGTTAGCTTTCTCACCCTGTTCATCGTCGGGGTGGTCGATTATGATAACAGGAGGTCCTTCAGTAGGTGCTTTCATTGCAGTTACAGTTGTGCTTCCTCATCCTTTGGCAACACTACGCTAAATAGAATGTGCATTTTATCTAGAAAATGTAGTGGAGTAAAAGTGAAAGTTGACATAAATTTAAATAGCGAAGTAAAGTACAGATACGTGCAATTTCTACTTAAGTACAGTAACGAAGTATTTTTACTTCGTTAAATTACAACAAACAATCCAGAATGAAATTCATCTATACTATTCAGTGTAATATGGCATGTCAATTAATAAAACTGTTTTAAAATGTATGTTATATTCTGAGGTCACAGCAAATGTTTCATTTTTGCAAGTTATGTTTGGGGTAGAAATACAGCTTTATGCCCTAAAGGGGTTCTTGGGATTCCAGAGACACCAGCAGGTTTAAATACATGTTTGCTTCTTAACAGTGGATTTTTATTGCTGCCTTTTCCTAATATTTTCTTTAAAAAAAAGCTTTTGTAGTCACATTTTCTGTACTGTGAAACACTTATAAATCTTAAATAATTTCTGTTTAGATCCACCAAATATAAATTATGATAGGAAGCAATTAGCTTTTTTAAGATAATGCACACTTTTTTGTCTTTAGAAATATCTTTTACCCATATTCTATTAAACTACAACTTGCTAAAGCAATAAACCCCAAGAAGCAGTGGGTTACCAGTGCATTTTATAACAGCTAAGGGGCGTTGTTAGGCACGACGCGAAGCGGAGTGCCTAAAACCCCCTTAGCTGTTATAAAATGCACTGGTAACCAACGCTTCAAGGGGTTTATTGCGTTTATAAAACGGTTACTTCATATGCATAACGTTAGCGGGATTTTATAAAATAAAACACAAATAAGTTGTAATTATATTAGTACAAATATTACTCTTCCGCCAAACAAAGTAGTTCCTCAGAATCAAGTGTGACTGAAACAGAGCGCAGTTCCAACAAACAGAGATGCAGCAAAGACACAATGAAAATATGATTTAAGACTGTGGTGTTTATTTTATAAATCACAATTTATCTAATTTATACATTAACATTTATATTGTGCAGCTGTTGAAGTGATGATCAAATATGCTTGGAAGCATGCTGAACTCTTTCCCCGTCAGCGCCACCCAGTTTTAGTTTAATGCCTTGCAGAAAAATTATCTTCTTAAATAATCATAAAATATCAAATGAAAGAACAGACCATCCGCTTTCAAACAAAAACAAACAAACAAAAAACTTTCATTCATCCTACCTTCATTGTTCTCTTATCACCTCTCAAATTTTTTAGCTAAAAGCGGAGATAATTCTATATTTGTGAAGAACTTTAGAAAGAGAACAGATTGAGCCATCAGAATTTACACGCTGTGTTTTCAGTGTTGAGTGAATGCGTCAGTGTTTAAGTCGGGTAAGATCGCCACCCAGTGGATAAAAGCGGACGTATGAACTTGACTTATAAACTCTTCAGACAACGTTTTCTCTTTATCGACGAGATGACTCAACAATATTTATTGACATTTATCTGGATATCGCCATTAATTTTGCAATTGTAGACAAATTAAAAATATGATTAAAGACTGTGGTGTTTATTTTCATAAATCAGTAGGCAGCAACAGTGGCGCAGTGATACTTGTAATGTGGTCTGAACCGTGAGGTTACCAGTGTATTTTATCACGGCTTAGAACGCGTCTCAACCAATCAAAATGAAGAACCAGAACTGCCCGTTTTATAATTAATAATTTGGAACAGCATGTTTTGCATATTTTTTCAAAGTATCAAGTATTTTATAACATTTTAATTTCATGTAAATATAATAACAACCACACTCTCATATAAGTGTTGAGAGTAAAGTAAAATTTCTAAACTTACTGACTGTATTGGAAAAATAAACAAAAATGGCATGTGCATAATAATTTTAAACACAGTTTACATCTGAGGCACGATATCAACCTTGATCTTGAAGATAAAACAATGGCAGGGCCCCTTTTTAACACTTAACCTCTTACCTTAGCCAGTATGTATAGCCAGTGTTGATTATTACTGTAGTATGTGCCTATTGTATCAAATCTAGGACAACATTGTGGAGGTGAAGTGGATTGAGGTCCTCCAGTCAGATTATCAATCTCATTACTGATGTACACAGCAAATATTGGAGAGTTAAAATTTCAGTGTTAAACATTTCTACATTCAACACCATAAGAGTAAATTTAACATAATAGAGTAAATTGTTGTTTAGAGTTGGAATTAATTGACAAAGTTAATCATCCCAGGTTCAGTACGTAGAATTAGCCACTAGAGGGCGCCAAAACAATCAAAACAATAGCAATAATGTAGATTAATGATGCTCTGAAGCTGAAGCAGCATGGAATTATGGGATTTGTTGTCTTTAACTCAACGTCTGAAATCATGTTAACGGATAAGGTAATCAAGTCTTATGTTGCGTTTGATGTCATGTTTTATTTTATTATGTAAGGTTTCATGTATTGTTAGTTATAGATGTTACAGTATTAGTCCAATTCAATGGTGTGTTAACACAGCACAGAATTAAGTATTCAAACTTACAATCTACAATGATCACACAATCACACAAATAGGACTTTATTGTCAGGTTTAATGTATCTTCTGTGTTAGTTTCTTGTTTTTTGTTTGTTACCAACGATTTTTTTATTTTTACTACTAATAATATTTTTTTTATAAAATTGAATGGTCTGTAACATCTAAATTTAGGCTAAATTTGAATGTTATAGGTAATATTGACTGATGTAGAAACACTGCTTCATGAAGCCTCGAATCATTTACAAATCTTTTGCCTGGAATATTATTTGACTCATCCTTGAACTTTCAATAAAATATAGGCTCAATAACTAAGACGTTCTACCACCTGCACAACACTGCCCGATTATTACCTGCATTTATCTTCAAAGATACTAAAACTCGGTAATAAATCCACTTATCACCTCCTGTCTTGACTATTGCAACTCTCTTGGTCTGCCCATCAATCGAGAGGCTTCAACATGTACAAAATGCTGCTGCCAGAGTCATATATTGCGCCAAAAAATCAGATCACATCACCACCTTGCTTTGTGAGCTTCATTGGCTCCCTGTGTCCCTCCGCATACTATTCAAAATTCTCCTGCTAGTGTTAAAGTGCTTAAATGGACTTGCACAACAAAGTCTTGCTGAGTTGCTGCACCCTTATTTAATTTCTCGTTCCATTAGGTCAGGGGTGTCCAAAGTCAGTCCTGGAGGGCCTGTGTCCTGCAGAGTTTATATAAAACTTCCCTCAACACACCTGCCTCAAAGTATCTAGTCTGCCTAGTAAGACCTTGATTAGCTGGATCAGGTGTGTTTGATTAGGGTTGGAATAAAACTCTGCAGAGACACCGGCCCTCCAGGAACAGGAGTGGACACCCCTGCATTAGGTCATCAGATGCGAAATTACTGACAATTCCCCGTTTCTGTCTTACCACTATGGGCGAAGAGCCTTTAAAACCGTGGCACCTCAACTCTGGAATTCCCTCTTATTATCTATTTGCGCCATTTCCTCCATAACCTCCTTTAAATCTAACCTAAAAAAACCATCTTTTTATTAAGTATTTCCAGCGTACATATGCCTAGGGTTCTATGTATCTGTATATCCATGATTTGCTAGGCATTATCGTTCATGTCTGTTTATACATGTTCGCTGTATGTGATTTCTGTACTGTCACCACTCTGCTAATTGTATGTTGTTATTATAATGTTCTTTAATATGTTTTCCTTGTACAGCGACCTTGAGGTTGGGAAAGTCACTTTATAAATAAAACATTATTATTATTATTAGATTTGTGGAACAAGGTCACTTAGCATGCACAATATTCTTAAACCAATTGGAGCACTTTGTTATGGGTTAAGCACCCGTTTAGATTAATCATATAGAATCCATCTTCCAAACATCCCAAAATGGATTTTCCAGCAGGGAAATTATATAGGCCTACTTAAATTGTAGGCTTGATTGCATTTTTTTAACACAATATTGTTGTTGATAATCATTGTAATGGGGTTGGGGGGGTCACTTTTAATTCATTTTGAAAAAGGGCAGTTGCTTAAGGCCCCAGAGCCATCTCTTCTGCCATGCCTCTTTACTGGTAAAAACAAATATTTTGTCTTGTAACAAATGTGTAGCTATTTAGACATTTAAAAACTGGTTCTCTGCACAGCTTTTCTCTGTGTAGAGTTCACATTCTGTCCTTTCTTGCTAAGTTACCTTTGAATTAAATACACACCTTACCGACAGTAATCTGTCATTAGAGGGTTCAAATGTTCATAGATTTGCTAAGCCTTGTGTTGAACATTTGTTTTTGTACTGAATAAACAGGTTACAACCAGCATATATCTGTCACCATACAGTAAGTTTGACGAATATTATAGCATCTGTTCTGCTTTTTATTTATCGGCACTGAGTGGGCCGAGTTTCGGAGGGCAGTTACCAAAAAGGTGGTTTATGTGTAAATGCTTTGCTAGTATGTTGTGTATATTTTTTTATAAAAATGATGCAGATTAGCTTTCATTATTTGACCCTTTTAAATGGCACAGTAACAGTTAACTATATGGTTAAAAATGTTAACAGTTAATGGGTTAACCAACATCCTTTAACTTATTTTTATAAAAAATACTTCTACAGTATTTATTAAACATAGTTCATGTTCATTTCAGCCTTTACTTATACATTTTAAAAATCTAAAGTTGTAACTGTTTAATTTATAGTTTGTGCAGAATGAACAACAGGGCTCTTTATTCTGATTGGTTGAGAAATTTTCCACGGGTTTGCATTATTTTCAGATAAACACAGACCTACCCAGTCAAAAGGTCTTAAAATAACCACCAGAGCAATGTCTTATGTGGTAACCGTGGTAAACGTGGAATAATTGAATCCGGTCCTTTGATTTATTTGAAAAAATGTGCACCCACAGTGTAACCACCTTGGGTGTGCATTATGTTCTAATATGTGTTATTTTGCCACGGCACACCAAACAAGTGGTCACTACACACTAGTGTGCCACGGCACAGTGGTTGGGAAACACTGGGCTATTGGATACATACAGTCCATTTCAAAACTTCTGAAAAAGTGACTAAACATATATTTTGTACAGACTTAACATTATTGTAAGTAATGCCATTTAGTTACAAGTCTGACAGGCTTTTGTCAGAAGTCAAAGCTTCTGGAATCTATGCATTTGTCTTATGCTTTAATTTTGAACAATAGGGTATGCATTTAAACCTTAATGTTGTTAGTCCAGTTAAGCTTCATCTCAGCTTGAGACTCAGAAGTCAGAAGTCAAAGCTTCTGGAATCTATGCATTTGTCTTATGCTTTAATTTTGAACAATAGGGTATGCATTTAAACCTTAATGTTGTTAGTCCAGTTAAGCTTCATCTCAGCTTGAGACTCAAGTAGGAACATTAGTGTGCTTTAGTAAATTGTAGAAACTTAGTCAGTAATTAATGGGGGTTTGTGGCTAAAACCCTATCAAGATCATAAAAATATTAAACAACCAACAGGTTGCTCATAGAGAACTCCGAACAGTACATGATATGACAGAGAGATGCAGAGCAGCGAGAGCAGACTCTGTTAAGGATGTCCTGAGCCGCTCTATGCACCTGGTGGCAAAGGAGAGAGAGAGAGGAGGATGCTGGGTTATGAGCCTGTGCCAGCCTCCCATGCTCCCATAAAGAGACAGAGACTGAGGAGGGATTATGAGCCCACTCGAATCTCTGGTACCCTTCAGAAGACCTGGAGATGAAAGTGGAATTCACTCTTTTTGTGGTAAATTAGGCCGACTGAAAAGCCGGCAGAACAGAAAATAACTGAAACCAAAGATTCCCCACCCGGCCCTCAGCCAGCCCTGGTGTCTTCACCCTCTCCCGAAGAACAATCCCTTCTACCTCCAGGTCACCCGTGTCAAGGCTGCTTGGATTTTCTTTTTCACCTTGTTTAGCAGGCTCAGCGGGCGTGCTGCTGGCCACCGGTTCCGCACTTCTTAAAAGAACCCCCATGAGGAAAGGAGGCAGCTGCTGCAGGATGCTCTCTGAGGCGCCGACGTTGACGGGGCAGGAGCAGAACGTTTCCGACGTGGCAGGTTGTGATTGATAGCCTCAGTCTCAACTAACAGGCCGGCCTGGGAGATCGGAGCATTGAGAAGCCAGGATTTATCGGCTTCTCTCATGTCCACCAGGCACATCCAGGGGTGGCATTCATGGACCACCAGGGTGGACATCGCACGACCGCTGGCATGTGCGGTGACCTTGGTCACATGAAGCGCCAGGTCACTAGCCGCATGGAGTTCAGAAAACTCCACCGAGTCGTGACCCCCCTCGTGTAGATCCCTTAGAGCCTTGGCCTGGTGGACCTGCAGCAATGGCATTGCATGCAGGGCTGAAGCTGCCTCCCCACAAGCCCGGTAAGCAGTACCCATCAAGCCGGACGAATGCTTACAGACCTGTGAGGGGAGAGTAGGCTGTGCCTGCCAGGAGTAAGCGACACCAGTCGGATACAACTGCATCACAACCGGGCGCTCCACTAACGGGATACCGACATACCCCCTGCTAACTCCACCCTCGAGAGAGGTTAGAGGTGAGTGCCGATACGGTCGGTTCCGTGCAGAAAACGGGGTTTTCCATGACCGCGTCAACTCCTCATGCACCTCAGGGAAGAAGGGCACGAGGGGTGAGGACTGGGCAGCCTGAGCACCCACAAAGTACCATTAATCAGGATAGTTCAGGTGAGGGAGGTTCAGTCCACTCAAAGCCGACCGCTGCCACCACCCGAGCGAGCAGGGCTGCCATCTCGGGGTCAAACACAACATCCCCAAATCTGGATCGGCCTCCGAAGGTGGTGACAAGCGCATCCAAGGAAGGCATAACAGAGGGCGAGGACACCTTAGAACACAGGCCATTGGAACCTCCGCTGATGATGGATCAGGGTGCTGAGAGCCACTGGACGAACATCAGCATTGTTATAAGGGGGTCTCCCTTCGCAAGCTTGGTAACTGCACCCTTAGCAGTACTAGGCTTGGAAGCTGGGTCATGCCCTCACAGATGGAGTATGAGCCATCACAAAACACTGCTTCAGCATGCTGGAGCCCCAGACACGTGACGCAACTATCGTGGCCATCCTGGGAGCAATATACGCACCGCATCCAGCGCTGTGGCGCTGAAGTCCAACCAACTCTAGCAGCAGTGTACTTCTGTAGGGTTTTAAGAATAGCTTCTCGTGAGCAGAGATCCTGCCAGCTTTCGAAGCAAATAAAGCTATTTTGGTATTATGCACCTGCTGCTTGTAACGCACCTGGCGGGGCAAATACCTGCATGCCAAGTTCATTGGCGGTTTTGAAGTGGATAGGTCCCCGCGAAGTGGTACCCAGTTCGTCGATGATGATGTGACATCGTAGTGACTGACTGAAAGGGAACAGCCTCATGCAAAGCATTCTGGGAACCAAAATCTGAAGGAATAAATGCTTTGCACAAGGCTGTTATTTTTTCTGTAAAGACGAAGACTTGTTAATGTTTAATGTTCATTTTACTTTAAACAAACTGTTGCCAGTTAATAACAGAAATGTATATCTACAGTAAGTTACTGGCAAACAACTGCATAACTACAGAAAATTTTAGAGTGTGGTTAATAATCAACTGTCAAAATATCTTTTCAGTGTAATAAAAACATGCAAGTCTAAATCACACTTTTAAGAATTAAATAAAAAAAATAAAAATGGGGAATTATAAGGAAAGTTTACATTATAATTATATACATTATATACAAGAAACTGTTTTTGGGCATCACATACAATACATATGAAAATGTTTTATGAAAAGTTAATTCCTCATTTCCTTACAATACAAGAACAAACAATACAAGAATTTAGCCCAAGGAAGTAGTAACATACACCACCCCCCACACACACACAAAAAAAGATGAGACACACCTAGACCAGAGAGGAATTTTGAAAGTTAAAGGTTAACAAAACAGTTAGTTGAATAAGACACACCTAGATATGGGAGGAATTTTAAAAGTCAGATGTGTCAAGTGGAATATCTCACCAGAAAACATATAATCCCTAGAAACATTCCAGTAAACAACATCTTTAAACATGGCAGAGAAACCATGTTTAAAGATGACCTTTAAAGTCAATCATTTGTCACTATATAATCTTCAAATTAACTTGAAGATTAAAAAAAACATCATTGCTAATAATAAGTTTGTAGTGTTGTGATGATGGGCTTGAGGTTGTTTCTTGACAATTTTTAAAACCATGTTTATACTTCAATGGTATATAATTGTGCATAATATTACCAGTTTAATTTTGTAATTGCAACCATAGTTGATTAATAGGCAGCCTATATATGTTTGTCTATTTTCTAAACTTTTACATATCAAAATAGCTTTTTGGCCAATGCATCAAATTATATAAAATTACACAACTTATCGTTTTGTGCATAGGTGAATTGAAGATGACAAATTGCCCTTCCCATAACATGTGTATGGATCAACTTGTGCTGATTAACTTGTGTATCAATTAATGAAGCTCTCTAGGCAATGTTCTTGAGCTAATCTGAAGGCCACACGAAGTTTGGAGCTCTGAAGTTATTGACCTCTGCACACTGTGTGCCTTAGCAGGCATTGATCCCGCTATGTGATTTTACGTGGCCTGAGTTGTTGTTTTTCCCAATTGCTTCCATTTTGTTATAATATTACTGACAGTTGACCGTGGAATATTCAGTAGTGAGGAAATTTCGTATTGTACAGGTGGCAACATATCACTGTACCACACTTGAATTCACTGAGCTCCTGAGAAGACCCATTCTTTCACAAATGTTTGTTAAAACTGTCTGCTTAGGTGATGGATTTTATACACCGGAGGCCATGGAAGTGATTGGAACACCTGAATCTAATGATTTGGAGGGGTGTCCCAAAACTTTTGGCAATATACAGTAGCCTACTGTGCAAAATTCTTAGGCCACCATGCTACCATTAGATTTGTTGTTTTTGCAATTGTATAGTGATCATATATAATTATTTCTCAGTCACTTTATTAGAATACAACAATAAATACAGGAAATGTGTCTGTAGTATTAAAAATAGTATAATAGTATTTAAACTCCCCTTCCACTTGAGCAATAGCAGGCAGCTGCAGGATCTCTTAAACCTAAATGAAATGAAATCCTCATTTCTAATTCTAATTGAATGACTTCAGGACTTCAGTCTACTTAAAAAAGTTCAAGATGTGTGTGACTGATGTTTTTAATGTTGTGTACATATTTCCTGTATTTTCTGTTTGTATCTTAAAAAAAGAGTGAAAAATAAATATGGACAACAAAGCTGGTGATGGTGGCCTAAGACTTTTGCACAGTAATGTTGTGGATGTTCAGAAAGGATTTTCAAAAGGCAGTCAGTCTGAAATGTTACATCGCTATAGTACTTAAGAAAAAATTTAATTCTTGCATGAACAACAAACTGAGATCAATATCTATCTGACTGGAATGCAAACATTAGTTGCAGTTTTTCTCATGATCTCTAATTAACTTTATGGAATAATAATCAACATTAAGTAAATGAAAACTCAAGTGGCATTTATTAAAAAAAACCACAAACAATCACAAGCTCTGGCTCACATCACTAGTAGGCTAACTGTGTTGGGTAGGTTGGGCAATAAATAAGCAGAAGAGAGAAGCTCTCCCAGCTGTCAGACTAAGTACACATTATGATTTATTGCTCGGATAAAGGAGGTAAGCCAGCAGGCTTATTTGTTCTGTAAAGTTTATTTAACTAAATGGTCATGCAATTCAACCATGCACAACATTTCATTGATCTATTTGTTGTGGTTTCATGCCTGAATTAAAGAGAACTTTTGATCTGTAGTCATTTATTGTCTGGCTAGTGGCTAAACTGATCTCTGAAACAAGTACCTTGTTGAAAATAAAATGTTTTGGTTTGCTTAAGATGATCGAGGGGAGACGACAGGAATGGATCACAAGCATTTCTTTATTTCTAAACAACAGAAACTAAGATTAGCTAGATTAGGTATTAAGTTTATTTATACAATATAATACAATATATACAACAATCAGTAGAGTCAGTGTAATCAGTAATAATTTGTTTTGTAAGTATTACAGTTTTTTTTTACAGACACATTTGTCAATACTTAGGTCACTTTTGCAAAAACTCTTCACACAGTGAGCATGACAGAAGTCGTTGAAATTAATAAATATTAATAAAAGAAGTTGAAATTAATAAATATTAACAATTTATTTTGCCAGGCAGGATACACTTAAATCAATAATTTGGTTATTCAAATCCATCAAAAATATATCAAAACATTCACTAAAAGATCAGCATAGAAAAATGAACATTTCACAAAATGCAATGCATACCTGGCAATTAAAGACACACAAAGTGGTCTAGGAAGATTCTTATTAAAGATTTCTTCCAAAATGTTTTAATAGTCACATAGTGTGGGAGCTTCTGAACAGAATGCCTCCATCGTAAATATAATACACCTAAATGGTGTAGGAAGATTTTTGTTAAAGATTTCTTCCATGATGTTTTAATACACACACAAAGTGTGGGAGCTCCTGGTTACAGGATGCCTCCCAGAATATTTTGCCAGGCCACCTTTTATACACAGCTTGAGAAAACTACCAAAATCTAGTTTGACCTGTACCAAGTGATACTTAAGAGCACCTGGTCAAACTAGCCAGGAGTATCTTGGCAACTGGCCAAACTAGCCAGAAATATCAAGGCAAAACCCCACCTCTAAGAAATGCATCTTCTATCCAAAGTTCTAAAACCTTGATCCATCTTATCTAAAGCCCACAAAACACTGCACAGTTATTGGCTGTCCCAGATGAAAGATTGCCATCGTGAAACAATCGTGGCGATTTCTGTGATCGTGGCTCTTCATCGGTGGTCCTATGTCATACAGTGAGAGAGGTTCAAAGACGGCCGTTTTCCCGGTCTTGCGTCCAAAGATAGCCTACGATAGTTTTCTGACAGTGTCAGAAATTCAGCATGATCAACGCACAGTGTGTTTGCTGCTACGACCTGCGGGACGGTATTTGTTTACTACGAGCGCATGCTGGTGACGTTGCGCAACGTGCGACGCTGCCGCCGAAGCTTCCGTGTCATCATCGTACAGTCTACATGCCTCTCGTACCTGAGTTTAAACGAGCCATGTCGCACAGTGTGATAAGGTAATGATCTTATAGGAAGGCAAAACTCGTGCAGTGTATTCCGGGCTTTAGACTTATAGAAATGAGACCTTTCACTCAACGCACCATGACCTTTCAAATGCTATTAAACATGAAGAAAAATTACAGTTTTAGAACCACATAATATGTATATATTACATCATATATTTCAGCAGATACCCAGTGATGTGAGCCTGAAGGCTAAAAATGCAAAAGCCTTTGTGATGAAGAGATTAGGAGCACCAAGAGTTTCATATCTGTAACCAGTTCAACCTGAGGGTCAAATTTGAGTTAACTACACCACCTGAGGTTTAATGGTTTTACAGTGTCTCTTCATAAATAAACTTAAAGTTGATTATTTAACGTCCAGTATTACATTGATATTAATTTTATGCATCTTTTTAAACCGGCCCATAGATTCTGCATGCCACTGTTTTCCATATTTGAAGTTTTACCATGTTTTTGTTGCACATTAAAAATTATTAAAACCATACCCAACAAAGAAACAGCAGAGTAATAATATATATTTCTTTAAATATTAATAATTG
Organism: Paramisgurnus dabryanus; assembly: GCF_030506205.2. Taxonomy (NCBI): domain Eukaryota; kingdom Metazoa; phylum Chordata; class Actinopteri; order Cypriniformes; family Cobitidae; genus Paramisgurnus; species Paramisgurnus dabryanus. Next base: position 18,171,172 of record NC_133344.1, read on the forward strand.
TTTTTCACATTTTAGAAAATAAAGTACAAAACATGATATCCTTTGACTTTGTCATTTCTTTTAAAAAGTTCATGCAGGACAAATAAAAGAAAGTAAAATGTCTATCTCATTTTTGAGGATAACTTTACGTGGATGAATGTTCTCTTTGTTGTAGTGACAGGCTGTCATTTGCCACACATCTATAATATAAACACCAACATCCTGAAAAGCCCACCGTAGAATTGTGTCCAACTGCAGAGCATACCAGTCACTGCCAAACACATCCTATTAGAAAGACAGAAAAACAAAAGTCATAATATAAATACACATAATATATGCTTTGCATATTTATTTACATAAATAGATACAGGTGTGTGTGTGTGTGTACCTGGTAATTATCACGTTGTGGGCACCAAATGTCCCCACAAAGATAAGAATACCAGTGCATTTTTTATCTTATAGGGACATTTTGAGGTCCACATGTGGAAAAAAGCTTATAAGTCAAACAGAATGATGTTTATGGAAAATCTGAAGAATGAGAAAGGCTCTGTGATGGTTGGGGTTACGGTTTGGGATAGGGGAAGGGAATAGAAAACTCAGTTTGTATAGTTTAAAAACCATTACGTCTATGCAATGTCCCCACAAAACATGGAAACCAGAATGCATGCATGAGTGTGTGTGTGTGCCCCCAAAAATACTTTTCTTCTGTACATTGCTGTAGCTCAACTAGTAGCAGTGTTCGAATTAAAGGGGGGGCTGGATGGTCCCAGCTTGGCTATTAACAAAAAAAAGATGCTGAATAGCACTAAAAGCTCGTTATCATAGGGGAGCCATTTTTAGTGCTATATAGAACCTATAAAGCACCTATGAAGAACCATTTGAGGGGTGATATAGCACCACTATAGCCCCAGATATGGTTCTACATAGGTGCTACACAGGTACTAAATATGTGCTCTTTGGCATTTAAAATGGTTCCCCTATGATTACGTAACCTGGCTCCGCCCTCCTTCGTGTTTCCGCTTAATTTTCATTTCGCTTCAGTACAACGTCTGGGACTGCTGTGTAGAGTTTCGTTTTCTCCTGCAAAAATCTGCAGGTCCAATCAGCGAACAGAGGGGGGTGGCTAAGAACGATGACGTTGAGGTCGTGCGTCAGTTTGAGTTGTAGTTCAGTAATGGCAGCGGAGAAAGATGTTAGAAATACTATTCGGTCCGTTGTTGCAAAACTGCCAAATATACAGAAGTTAAAGCCGGAGCAAGAACAATGTTTGCTAAGTTTTGTTCGTCTGATTATTCGGACTTGTTGTTTCCGGCCGGTTTTGGCGCATGATATACGTCACGACCACACGTTAGCGGTTGCCTATGGCAGGTCCTGAGTGACTCTGGGCAGATCCAATAATTTTAAACTTCAACAGAGGACCCTCCTTAACGGAAGTAACGCTTCGCAATGAAGCGTGGCCAGACTCTCTGTACAAATTTAATGAATGTACGAGAGTCTGCTAGGACCAGGCTAATGATTACGAGCCAGTGAACCACTTTTAGTGCTATTTAGCACCGTTTGTTTTTAGAGATTATGGGACCCCAAATCTTTGACATAATTGGAACACTGACTAGTAGAGCATGGCTAACAACGCCAATGTCATGGGTTTGATTAAAATGCAAAATGCATGTAGCCTACTAATAATAGAAAGTAAAGCCTAAATAGCTGAAAATCACTTTAGATAAAAACATCTTTGGCGGTCATTTCGCGTCTTTATACGTTCTTATTCCGTGCTGTTTTAGACATGAAATTTAAATCGCCCCTTAAAATGCATGAATTTAATATAATTTACAACATATAATCCAATTTATACAATTAATACTAGAAGACTCTAACCTTAAAGCCAGTGTTGGCAGTCTTGATTATAACAGTTGTTGCTGGTGCTCGCTGTAACAAATCTAATACCGCTTTGCGGATCCTCAGCACTCTTTTGGTGAAATAATCTAGAGGAAATGTCGCAAAGTGCATCCCCAGGTGAAAAACAAACACAGTATGAGGTCCTCCAGTCAGATCATCAATCTCATTACTGATGTAGTGCAGATTAGTAACTTCAGTTTTATGACTTCGTAGAGGGACACCGTGAGACCTCCAGTGTAAGTCAATGTTGTTCTCCACATCCACTGCTATAAGTGGACCTGTCTGATGTATAACATGCAGGTTCATCTGCTTCAAAGCTGCAGTGAGAAACACCAACAATGATGATACCGTATGATTTTCTGAATATGACTTAATATTCAAGTACACATCTTACTTGGTACAACTTTCACCAGTAACTCAAACCACTGTCTTAGGGTCGAGTCTCCAATCATAAAGATGTGTTTGTCTTTCAGGCACTGTGTTGTTGTTTGGGTATTAAAACGACGGGTGCTACACAACAAAGATGTCCACACATCATTCAGGTAAAAGCCAGCAGGAACTGGTGTGTGCAAACCAGGATGACATTTCTGTGTTACATCTGCAGGATGAAGTGTTATAGTGACTGTACACCTTGTATTTGCACTATTAATTAACCTTTATTAAATGCCATCAACACAAATTAATTAAAGGGACATTTCACAAGACTTTTTTTTAAGATGTAAAATAAATCTTTGGTGTCCCCAGAGTAGGTATTTGAAGTTCTAGCTCAAAATAGAATATAGATAATTTATTATAGTATATTACAGTTTTTTTCAATCGCTAACAAGCGCTTACCCATACTTCAGATAATTTTTCTAAACACTTAACACAGTTTTCCACCTACAAAACACAATTGGCCAAATGCATAATTTTCTTCTCAAAAACACATTTTGTTAAATAAATACTAACTCTTCATTTCAAAATAGAACAAATCTTTCTCTGCACACACTAACTTTACCAAAACACTGGAAATCTGACTCAAAATGAAATTATTCTTTCAAAGAATAACACTTCTTTTCACTTCACAAGGTACATGCAATCAATTAAAGTACACCAGGTTTCAAAATACTGGCTATTGTTAACATTACAAAAACTTCATAGACTTTTATGTTTCAGTTTTACAGGTATTTTTTCATGCAAAACATGCAATCCACCTTTTTTACGCTAAATGTCTTGGTTGCGAACTGTGTGTCCACATGTATAGCAATGTTCAAATTCAAAAGCATTTTAGTAAAAAGCAGTTTTTCCCCTTACTCTTGACTACAGGAGGTAAAGTAGAAACACAATATGATAGAACAGAAAAAGTTTTACAGTATTGATCTTGATCATTTTTGAGGAGCTTTCCTCTTCCCCCAGTGGGTGGAAGACGTTGCATTCTTTAGAGGGACACATTTTTTTACATATGCATTATTGTATGACCTTATTGACATGTCAAGTGAGAATAGAAACAATCCATGTAAAATGCAATACTTACCTGTTGGTTTGTTGAAAGATGCGTATAATGGAGGCAACCTCCTAAAATTGGGCTGCACTCTTTCACCAGCCTCTCTTAGTGAAATCAATGAATTTCATCACTGACTACTGTTCTTGCAGCCCTTGGAATGCCACCACCATGCATTCTTACACCTCTACATTGCCCTCTCCTTGGGTCTGCTCCTCTTACTGACCCTGCACCTCTCACTGCTCCTCTCACTGCTCCTCTCACTGACCCTGCACCTCTCACTGCATCTCTCACTTCACCTCTCTCTGCACCTGCATCTCTCACTGCTCCTCTCACTGCATCTCTCACTGCTCCTGCACCTCTAACTGCATCTCTCACTGCACCTCTCACTGGGCCTGCTCTTCTTCATGTGCCCCTTGCTTTTATGCTTCCTCGTCCAGACATTACAGTGTTTGTCTGTTTCTGTTTTCAAAAACATCACTCCTCAAAGTCCTCCTTTTACTGTATAAGTATCAATGTAAAAGAAAAAATAACCTAAGCCAGACTGGAATCAGCTGTGGTTGGCCCAATTTACCCAATATAAAGGTTTTTATACTGTATCTATGGTTTGGAATATTGTTTTTTCTATTGTGGGATGTTGTGTGTAAGCATTTGTAAATACTACAAAAACAATCCATAATTTTGGTGGGAGGTATAGCTTGTCTGTTAAGAAAATGTAAGCTTTGTGGAAATGTGTTTACTGACTGCATATTGTGTGAAAACGACATGAAATGTGTGAATGGTATGGCCACAAAAGACTGATGCTGTGCTAATTGTGTTTAGAGTTTCGAAAATGTGACAACTGATTGGACAAATGCTTGTTAGCGACTGAAAATAACTGTAAATCATGGCTACTTTTCCTAAATGAGTAACTATACAAAATGAAACCTGTTTGAAAGACGGAGATGCGCACCTGATAATCAGCTATTAGAGCGAGGCCAGAGATGAACGTTATAAACGGGAGGAATATGGAATAATGTGTGCATCTTTGAATAACTAAGAATTTTTCCTTTAAATATAATTTTTGTCATATAAAGTTTTGAGAGATGATAATGTTTTTTCCACTGTTATTACTTATTTATTTTAACGTGTTTGGCGCATTTACCTCATAGTTTATTTCAGTAATATTGCTGTTTTTCCGGTAATAATAATTTAACTTACATGCGAATCCTGCTTCCTTGTCTGTTTATTAATTTCATTATTCTGTTATGTTAAGTTATATTGATATGTATTGCCATATGAGACGTTCATTGCCGTTATATGAATACTCTCCTCTAATATCCATATGTGAAATAATGTGTGCATTTTTTAATAACTGTAAGAATACAGTTCCTTTTATTAATTATGAGAAAGTTATGAGAAATAATAATGTTGTGAGAATATTGTCATATTGAAGTTGAATACTATCGTCTATAAAACCACATAGTAGGAAATATATAATTTGATACTGCAAATTTACTCTGATAATTTTTATTTATGATATGGAGATAAACCTTTGCAAATATGCTGATTTGATCCATTCATGTCCTGATCACCAGGCTAGAGATTTTAAACCTCCCTAATCCACACTTACTACTAGTCTATCAAATAGTCTATCCGACCGCTTATACTGCAATAAATACTGTAGGCGTTCGGCGACTTTTTACTTCAAAGGCCGACAGACTATGCCATTTGGGGAGGGGCCGTTCCCTCATCCCCCTACATTTTTTAAAATCCTAGACATCGTTGGACCTGCCGAACAGGTTGAGCATTACTGTGTTGAGCAAAGAGGCTGCACAGTTTGACC